>NW_019102766.1:0-145932 GCF_001856785.1 Myzus persicae | reverse complement strand
AGTTAATAAAGTAAAAACTAAATAAATGTTAAATGATCTATGTTGCAAATTGGAATGATTTAACTGACAAAATTATCGATTCGCAATAGGTAAATAAGTGATATCCAAAATTGTGTTATGTAACATTAGAACAAGGAAAACAATGAATGACTTATGAGTGTGTTGAGTGTTCGTCAATAATACTCATCGCCAAGCCGAAAACAATATTTAAAAATAGTTTTTGTCAGTCAATCAAGTGAACAAGTTACACACATTTATTGAAATTCAATTCTGGGAGGATCTGCTAACCCAAAACACTTTATCGGGATACTATATTTAAAACCAGCTAAACTTTAGGTTGATGTCCACTGTCCAGTATTAAACAAATAAAACTATAAAACCTTGTACTGTTTATATGTTACGGCAAAAGTCCGAAACATAGTTGAAGACTTGAAGTACACATTATCCATAGTAATTCGATAAAGTTAACACTCAACATTTAAAACCATGCTCTTGTACATCAGCCGTTGATGGATGGTTGAAGTAACTGGTTAGATAACATGAACAAAACCTGGTATTATAATATATTTTCAACGGCACTAAATGTAAGAATTGAAATTACTTGTGGAGCTGTTTTTATAACGTGAAACCCATACAAAGATAAGATTGCATTTAAACTTACTATACCTATAATAGTAATAAGCAATATTACACAATACACCATAATACTTTATCTCTCAATACCACTATCTGGCAATCATTTATTGTAATCGTTTGACGTTTATTTCCAAATATTAAATTTTACTTATTTTAGATTTAAGAGGACGCCACACCCGCATGCGTTGTCTCCGTCTTACAAACGAGTAACATACCAAATTTACGCGTAGCATTTCAAGTTTTATTTATGCCGTTAGCTTAAAAATTAGATTGAATTAACCTATTAAGAAACTTGATGGTAAGAACTTTATCCGTGTTTTGTTGGAAGTTTTTTTTACGATACTTCAGTTTTTAAGCGAGGTATGCTTGTATAATAAATGTAAATTAAAAATGCTCATAACTCACTTAAAAACTGAATTATTGTAAAAAAACTTCCAACAAAACACAGATAAAGTTCTCACCATCAAGTTTCATAATAGGTTAATTCACTCTAATTTCTAAGCTAACGGCATACAACTTGAAGTGTTGAGCGTAAATTTGGTATGTTACTCGTTTGTAAGACGGAGACAACGCATGCGGGTGTGGCGTCCTCTCAAGAGTACCTACCTAAACTATACTTTGACCAGCAGGCAGCAAGAGAACGCGCCGCGCGCCGACAACACCTGGTTCTCGTTCTCCGACCCAACATCCTGCCATAGGCTAACGGCTAACCGTTTTCGATGGCAGGGTAACGTGGCAAGATGCTCAGAATCCGCGCATTCTCTTGCTGGACAAAGTATATAATATGAGTATTAAGTATTAACGTCAGTTGAAATTTAATTGTTCTTGGAGTAAAACGTGGACGTATATACAATTCTCTTCTCTAATAGTGATAATATAATTCATACATTTGTTTACTTTATCACCACTCACAATAACAATGGACAAATATAAGTAATAATTTAATTTCCACCCATAAATCAACAATAAACATTTACCTCTCACAAGTTCCAACTTGTGAATGCCCACCCTGTCTTCCCTATAGATACAAATTCGTAGTATAGAGTTTATTGTATACAAAATAATGGATCTGTTATAAACAGATATTTAGTGCAACTAACTAGTAATACCAATGATTTGTCAAATAACTTTATTTTAATTCAATAAAAATATTTACATAATATTTCATTTTTATACCTTGTACAGAACATTTGTTATTACGATAACAATTACAATTGTTTTGACATATATGGTCCATCTAACTGGTATCCAAGTTTTTTATAATAGTTTCTAGTACCAACACCTGAAAAAATAATTTAAATAATTAATGGGCATTTATATACAATTTAAATAGATAAATAGTTGTATACAAAGACAATTGAGTATTATTTTGGAGGAAGTAATCGAGAAATTGATGTGACAATGCAAGATATGAAGATGGGGGATGATGCGGAGTGTTGAGATGAATAGGTTCTTAGAAAATACTTATGAAAGGTGATATAAAATAATAAAGGTTTTGAGGATCGCGATCATGAAAACACTACATTGTGTGGATGGATGTAAAGGAGAAAGGCGTTAATTAATTTGTGTGACAAGATAAGATATGAAAAAAGGTAGTTTTTTTTATAAAGTAGTTGAGAGACCAGTTATGTTGTATGCATCGAAATATATGGAAATCTCTGATATACTGATCTGTCATAAGCTCATAGCATATTAGACAAATAATAAATTGTCTTTGATGTAACTTTGACCATGGAATAATTGAAAATTAAAATATACACAAACCTGATATAACAGCTATCTTGGTAGACTTGTGTTCTTCTAAAGATATTCTTTCTGCTTCTTCCATTAATAGCATACCAAATCCTTGATGCTGAAATTTGGTTGGATCTCTGGCTCGAACAGGAACTACACTACCATACACATGTAATTCTCTAATGATTGAAACTCTTCCTTTTAACTCAGGTCTACAATTAATGATGTAAAATCAATATTAATTTATAAAGTTCCAAAAATTAAATTAAATTCAAACAAATAAATTATACCTAAATGAATCAGTACACTTGCGCAACCTCAATAAACCAATTAAAATATCTTGTTCGGGGTCTTCGTATGATAAAAATGTTTCCCATCCATTATTTGCAACATAATCTCTACGTATCAATTCAATCTAAAATATGATTAAAAATAAAAACTAAGCACATTCTATTAAGTATTTACTATGTACTATGAAGAATACTTTAAAACAATAAAATAAATAATAAATCATTTAGTAAAAATTTTGTTTTTTATTTAATCTTATTTAATTTCCCTATTACGATCATAATTTTTTAGTAAAATAAAATATTATAAATTTATAGCATACTTCAAATGGGCGAATTTTATTATGTATTTCTTGAATTCCAACTTCCCTAGTTCGAACATCACGACATTGTAAGTTAAGATCTTTCATTCTTGCTAAGGCTAGTTCTCGTAAATTCCCGTGTTCAACTCCAGATCTATGAAAATAAAATAGGACAAATAATTAAAAAATCTAAAAAGTAATTTTGAATATGTTATATATACATACGTAACTAATGGCATTGGAATATCTCTTTGAACTCTATACACACGAGTCCACGGAGGAATAAGACTTAAAATATGAGCAATTAAATCAACTAATTCAGATGGTGAATAACTTCGGTATCGTCCACTACGCCACAGTTCATATAAACCAGTGCCTCTCATTACAAGAGTAGGGTAAATTTTTAATCCATCAACACGAAAAGCTGGATTTTCAAAAAATTCCTGAACATTAATAAATATAGTTAAAATAAAACAATTATAAAACATATTTTTAATTTATACTTTAAACTGTTGAAGGTCTCTTTCTAAATCTACATTAGGTAAATCAGGCATCATGTGTGATACAATTTTAAAACCACAATCTTTAGCAAGATTAAATGTTTCACACACTGCTTTAACTGTATGACCTCTGTTAGTGTCTCGTGCAACATCTTCAAAGACAGACTGAACACCAATCTCTAATCGTGTACAGCCATAGTTTAACATGTCAGTCAAATGTCTATTCAAACAATAATCTGGTCGAGTTTCAATTGTAATGCCAATGCATTTTACATTACTTCTTTCCGAGTATCTAAGTAAAAACAATAATTTAACATGAAACATTTAAAAAAAATAAAAATGTATTATAGCTTAACACATACTTGACAGCTTCTCGAACGTTAGAACTAGTATGACCCGATAAAGCATCATGCAAATTCCTTATGAAATAATCCCGGTAGTCTTCGGGCAAACTCATGAATGTACCTCCCATTACTATGAACTCAACCTTATCAACATTATGGCCTAATTGTTTAAGCTATAAACATAAAAAAGACAATTTACTATAAATATAATTTATAAGTATTAAAATTTAAGATAAATCTTAAAAAATTTATGAGTTTAAAATCAATGGTAAAATCACTGTTCATAATTATACAGTTAAATTTAAAAATCTATAAGACACATGATGGTAAATACTCATTATAGTGTACAAATTTGAGTGCTTGGTTCTTATTGCACCGTCACCGCAAAGTATAAAATTTATCACTCCACCACCGGGTTGACAGTTTATTTTACTATGGTAATATTTATATATGTACCGTTAAATATTTTCAAGTAACAGTAAATAATAATAGTAATTTTAACAATTAATAGTAGCGTAATTAATAGTTTTATTAGTATCTCACAGTTACACATAAAATAATTAGATGGTTTTGTTAAGATCCTTAAAAGTCACCCATTTTTACATTTTTATATTTTTGTTGTAAAAATTGAATGCCAGTACTTAATTTTTTGGAAAATAACTCATTAAAATACATTTTTAACAATATTTTTATAATAAGTTAATGCTGTTTGTAAGATTCCTACTACCCACTTTATATTATGCATAACAAATATTAATATGGTTAAAATATAATAAAATACAATTTATAATATTATCAATAGTATTTATCCTTTGTCCATAAATGTATCACATACTAGATTAACCTTAAGGTAAAATACCATAGAAATGCAGGGAAATATCAACATTTTAGATTTTATTTAGGTAAAGACTGATGACTGTGGCAGGATGATTAATTATGTACAGTTCAGTAGTAGAGTACCCATTTTCAAAACAATTTCTCTTAATAATATCATTTGCTTAAAAATTTTTATTTCATAATAGTAGAATACTTTCTGACAATGTTAGTGCATAAATATTTAAAATTGAACAAATAAGTAGTTTTGTAGAAAGTACATTTTTTGAAGTAACCTTTAATCATTTCATTGATCTTATCTAAATACTTTTGTCATCAATAAAAAATGTATTCGTTCAATAATTAATACTTTTACAAGTATGCATCAATATTATAAGAAAATTATTCTGCTTCAAATAAAAATAATAAAATAAGTCCTAGTCATGAGAGCAATAAATTGTAATAAAGTTAGTGTTATTTCAATCTACAAACAATATTTTTTTTTTAAACACAAAAATTACCTAGAATAATGATTTACATGTTACATTGTCTTATTTATAGATTGTAATAACACTATATTTATTACAATTTAAAAAAATAGAGTATATTGTACACTATGATTAAATTAATTTGAGGTATAACACAAGATACCTGTTCAACTCTATGGCGGGTTTGAACATATGGATTGTAATGTGCTCGAATAGCTCTCATTGAAGTAGGTTCATAGCCAGTATATGACTGTGTAGAATATTCAAAATCAGAATCTGGACCACCGGGACAGTACACACATATATTTCCAGTCATATTTATGTGAGGACAACGATGTGGTTTACACATAACTGCAACAATTGCTACCTATATGATTTCAAATAAAGTATTAATGTATATCGGTACAAATATAGGGAATTAATAATTATAATTTGAGCCATAATAGTTTGTACTGAGAAGCTCTAAAATAAAAAAATATATATTTTCACACTAACTCCACTAGCTGTTCTGACAGGTTTTGCTTTTAACTTTGGATACAATAATTTTTTAGCATCATTGGGAACAGCTGAAATAATATCGACAAGTCGGGGAGATGATTTTAATCCATATTTTGATGATATTTGAGATTTTAACTTATTTAAGTTTACATCTCTGTTTTCCTTTTGCGCAATTAACAATTTCTGAATAATTTCAGCAACTGTAGAAACCATCCTTTCTTCATGGCTTAATTTGGATATATGTTCTACAACAATTTTAAAAATAAAATAAAATTGAACATTCATAAAAATAATTACGATTCTAAATGTACATTTTACTTCGCATTATTTAAAATGTATACACTTTAATTTACCCAACTTAAACAAGTTATATTTGTAATAAATATTATAACCGTGATTAAATTTAATGAAAATATACACTAAAATACCAACTATTTTAACAAATATTATTGATAGTATAAATGTAAGTATAATATTATATACTAAGTACTTACATTTAGGTATTTAATTTTTATTTACTCACCATCTAATTCAGACATGTTTGTTCAATTTTTCGACAACAATTTACAATGCATTCAATCAAATAAAATTATTTTAAAATTGTATCTTCTTATTCGAAGTACAAACTTATTTTTGTCTTATACTTTTAATAATGTGGTTCTGGTGAACTTGGTCTTGGACATTAATGTACTTTATGCAGTTAAGCAGTAGTGCAATAGTCAGTAACTAGTAAGTAGTAAATTGTAAACTCGTAATCAAATATTCTATATAATGTAGAGAATTCGTCTAACTACTAAAGTATTAACTAATAACTACTATAACTCGTACTTTGCAGTAATGTAAGATTAGATACCACGTGAATCGAGATAAACTGATAACAACAAAGTTGATTTGATTAAATGATTTATACCACGGCTGATATTATGATACCATACAGCGACCAAGCATGAGACCACGACGTAATTATTAATAGTGGTAAGTGCCCGCGAAAATTCAAAATTATTATTATAACAAACCATATTATACATTTATACAAAATAATACTGTATAAATGTGTAATATTATGATGTATACTATACTAATAATTAAAAAAAAGTCCGGATGTGCTTAAAAAGTATTGTATTTTTAGTTATCAATAGATATTTAATTTACCATACAGGGTGATTCACAAGGCATGTTCACCCTCATTTTTTCATTTAATAATGAATTTATTTGAGTTTTGAAAAGTCTGAATTTTTGAAAATTGTATCACCAAAGTACTCTCTCTAAGTAGTACTAAAAATCTGAAGAGTTTGAAAGTATGATTTGTTTGTTTATTTAAAAATTCGAAAAATCAGATTTTAAATTATAATTTTACATTATTGGAGAAAAAAGGCTGACAACCAAAAAATCAGTGTTGAAAAAGTCCAGTACATATAATTAGGTTAAAGGTAAAATATGATGTGATGCACAGACAAACTTCTAAGTAATTTGTAATGTGTGGGTGGTTCAGGCGGAAATCGTGAGGGGTTGGTTAAGGGGGACCTATCGATTCCGCCAATGTAGCATCGATTCCGCCAGTATCGACTCCGCCAATTCAGGTAGTCTAAAAACAACCTATCGATTCCGCCATCTACCAATTTCTACCTCGACCAGGCAACTGCTGCTGTCAACCTGTTTCTGTTATAATAATAATAATATATCTAAAAAATAATTCAATAATTAATTTAAATATTAAAAATAAAATTAATAATCAGTAAAGTAATTAATACAATACAATATATATATATAAAATAATACAATTAATTTAGTCAAATATAGTTTTAAGTTATACAATGATATTTTTATAGTATGATGGATGCCAAACTAATGCAATGTGAATTAATATATATATAAAATAATACAATATAATTAAATAAATAAAATTTTATAATAATAATAATAATATAGGTATCTACAAAATAAGTCAATATTAAATTTTAATATAAATTAATATAAGATTATTTTTTCCCTGCATGGCGGAATCGATAGGTCGTTTTTAGACTACCTGCACTGGCGGAATCGATGCTGGCGAAATCGATAAGCCTTATATCCAAGTATAAAAAGGTCTGGCGGAATCGATGAAACCCCTGGCTAAGACCCCCATAAAACAGATAACTTTATAATTGTATACGGAATCAAAACCTTCCGCTCACATTGCTGTTGAAAATGATGTTAGCCTCCCCCTGAAATTTTAATGAATTCCCTACTACTGAGAGACTACACCGAACGGATGATGTATTATCGTAAAACCTAGTCTTCAACATAAATTTCAAAACAATTAAACGTTATAATTTATATTTTATACTATGATATGTTACCGAGTTTAGAGTTAGTCCTTTACGGCTCACTTTGATGAAGGTAAACATATTTAAAACATATAATTTGCTTTAAAGACTCATGAAGTTCGTGCCGCCGTTTTTAGTTATATTTTTAGCGTATTTACTCTCCAAATATGTATAAGATGATAGATAAAATATTTTATAACTATTTATAGTTTTCTATAGTATTTAGTAGACATCTGCAGGTCTGATGATTGTCAACAAAACTATATGATAACTAGCTGATTCCGTGCACTTTGTTGCCCGTCAAAAATGCCAACTCTGCATACGAGACACGACGGTGATAATATACGAGCAGTTTATTATGGCTACCTGCTGTGGATTTCGGACCCCGCTTCGTGAGTACTTTATATAAATAATTTCATGTTTCGCACTTGGAATGAAAGTTAATACAACTTGTACAATGCACGTTTAAAAGTATATCCTGTTTCGATAGACTTTAAAATAGGATTGTAACAATGTGTAAATGTATTACGATAGTGTTGTAGTTGTCGAACATTTTCGTTGATCAATTGATCTGTGTGAACTTAAAAATAATGAAAGATAAAGAAGTGAGAAAGATAGTCTTTTAAGTAAGATAAATGTGGTAATGCGGCTGGTAATCGTTTTAATGTCCAGCTTAAACACTAGTATTATATTGCCTACTAGGCAATGTGCGAAAATTCAATTGTATGCGTGCTTATACCAGATCTGCCCGTTGAACCACTGCAGGCAACCAATATAAACAAAAAAAAAATACCAATTTCTACTAAATACCTATATATTTATATTCCTCCTATAACCAATAGCAACCGTGTATAAATATTTCCTTTGTAAATCTTAAAATACCTATTTGAGCGACTCCCCGGGTCGGACTAAAATTTTGAATCCAAACCGCACAAAGGGAGTCACCCAAACGCATATACAAAAAAAATTCATTGAAATCGGTTTAGCAGTTTAGGAGGAGTTTATTGACATACACACGTACAGTAAAATAATATGTAAAAAGATAAACACATTCAATTCGATGTCTTTTTTTCTGAATTCAAGTTTCCAAAAATAAAAATTGTATTGCAGATGACTTTTTGCGTTTTTCATTGCAGGGTTTCTTTTTGAAAAAGTAGTACGCAATTAAATACTCACCAAAACACTAATATTATCAAAAGTATTAAGGTACTTGCTCAACCATCCATATTAGTAATAGGTACTACAATAATAAGGTCTAAAAGAAAATAACATTTAATTATTTTTAAATGTATGATAAGGTGTTTACAATTGTCGCACTAGCCTGCGTAAAAAAAACTTATACCAACGAATATTTTCGGCAATAAATTACTGCTCGTTTGTTATATAATAATATAATTTATTGAACGACTTTAGACAACAGACTGAGGAACAGGGGAACAAGTAGGTACCTACAAGTAGAGAATAGAAATTTAAGCTTTTGACAGTATTATAATAGCTCTTTTATAATTTTGCTACAAATCTGCACCTGAACGTTGATGGGTTCCTATAGATTTCGAAAAGCATTTTCTCGAAACCTAAAAAACAAATAACGAGCGGGTTCATAGTGCTGCAATGCGGAAAAGAATACACAAATAACACAAATATATTTCTTACAATATCAGTGTTATATTATACTTTCAATGAATGTCAAAATTATACAATATAATAAATGTGACTTAATCCAAACAATATTATATATAGGGATGTCAATTGATAACATTCTAAGTACACATAATATATTTTTGTATAATAATATGTACGCGTGTGTGTTTATAATATAACTGAATTGCTATTATTATTAATGATATAATAACACAAAATATTACACTCCGGAAAAAAAAAAATCATAACTACATGAATTTATTGTGAACTAAATGACCTTTTATCTAATAAATATAATATTTAAGCTACATGCGTCCGTCCGGAACTATGTGAACGATGAAAAAAAGTTTATACACGAAAAATTGGTCCATTTACACATCATAAATATCTAAAAATAAAATATTTTATACCCATATATAGTGTTTATATATATATATTTAAAATTTTTTTTTTTTAAATATCATTTTATTAAATTTTAATCACTTAATCAAATTCTTTAATCGTTTGTCGTTTTTTTTCTAACATTTATCATATTATACTTGGTTATTAGGAATCAATAATATAATATAATAATAATATTATTTAAATATAATATGTAATATTAAAAAAAAATTTTTTTTTGTAATCTATAACAACACATTTGTATAAAGCAAAAACTTTGAAATTATGCGACTAAACTAAAAAGAAAAAATAAATAAATAAAAAAAGCGTTGAAGTAAAAAACAAAATATGTATATAAATATACCGCCGACCGGGCCTTTCAATGTATCGATACACAAAAGTTGTTGTATAATATGTATTTCGTCGTCGAGTCGTTACTTAGGTGCGAGTGGGTTTGATGGGCGGCGGGTGAGGTGAACGGAAAGCGTGGCTCGAAGTCGACGAGTTGGTAGTTACACCTACCCCTATCAGTCGTACCACCGGCAAACGATAATAATTCTTATATTAATTAGTGGATATGTGGAAACAATAGCGAAGTACAACGCGAGGTCAGGGAGGATATGATATTCTTTTTATCATAATATCATATATTTGTATCGTTGTCATCTGTTCGCCGATGAATGGTTAAATTCGATATAATATTATGTGCAAGTGTATGATTTGAAGAATATTATTGGAAAGATATATTATGATAATATAGTGAAACAGATAAAGTGAACAGGCGTCATCTATACATAGGACTACAGAGAAAAAAAATAGAGCGAAGAAGACTGTATGGTGGTGAGGGGGTGCGTTGTTCGGCGGGGGTTTTGTATCGATTCAATTACCACGCGAGAGGACCACGGTATAAAACGCTCGGCAAGCAAGTAACCGAAATGTGCCCATCATCATCATCGGTATATTATATAATATTTTGTATAAATTACAATGTGTATATAATGCGCACATGGTACGAAAAATCATAGTAATATTTTATTATATGCGTAGTAGTAATGCTAATAATAATAATATTATAATAAAAAATAAAATCAACTAATTTCCGTAAAAATACAAATAATAAGACTCGATGAGAATTAAAGAAGAGGTAGGTGGTAGAGCGGAGCGTGAGGCCATTATATTATATTATAATTATACACAAATATAATATTATTATACATAATAATTATGTAGCGCGCGCAGACGACGAACGAGTGTGTGTAATTGTGCAATATTTCTTATATCGAAAACACGATTTGGTTCCGAAAAGTAAAACAAAATTTAGGTACGAAAAAAATGTTTATCAATGTAAAATTAGGTACGTTGTCATTTCATCTATGATTTAATACGAGTAAAAAAAACTGCATAGTAATACGCAAAAAAAAAAAAAATTTCATCCATTATACGAACGACACTGATGTTTGTGTCTCGTTTATCGTCGTCTAGAACCGCCCTCCCCGCTGGTCGAAAACGTTATCGGTTTTGAAATAATTTGTCTTCCAAAAATAAAAATAATACCTCTCCCGATCACCACAGCAGTGTTGAGGGTGCGCGCTAATAATAGTATGTACACAATATTATTATAATATAGCTATCCGTTTTCAGTCTCGGGGGCCGACGATCCCGTCCGAAGGGGTTTATTTCGGGCCCCGCAAAGACACGAAACGGTAAAAAATTTAAGTTTAAAAACATTTTTTTTTTTTTGCCCATACATTGGTCGTACAGGTATTTCACATAATAATATTAACGTTTTGCAACGTTCGACAATAATAAAATAATAATAATTTAAGAAAAGAGCGAATACAATCGAAACGTTACGTAATAATAGTAAAATAATCATAATAATAAATAATATAGACGCGACGACGGTGGTGTGGGAAACCTTAGGCGGCGTCGGCGATGGTGCACGACGAAGAGGACGATGGTGCGGCGGCGGCGGCAGCGGAAGCGTCTTGGTCAGAGCGACGGCTTCTTCAGCAACCGTTTCTGCCGGCAATCGTACACGCGGCGGCAGAAGAATATCAGATCGGTCGGCGCGCCGTCGCCGGGCAGCTGTCTGGCCCTCGGGTTGGCCTCGCGCAACGGCGGCACCACCGCCTTGCACAGCACCAAGTTCTCTTGTACCGACTTCATGTGCTTCCGGTGCCTGTGAAGTGCCGGAAACAGAAAACAACATTATCGTTAGTTTATTAGAAATTACAATAATTTACAATATTCAATAATTGCAGTCTCACAAATCACGACTGATTAGACAATATAATACTCAATCATAGGCCGAACTGAGACCAAATTGTTGTTTTTTTGAGGGGGAGGGGGGAGAGGGCCATAACAATATAGTATATTCAGTGGTTAAAGTGGGAAAAATTTTGGAGAAATTTTGAAATTTTAGTCACCAAAAATTTAGTAGCATTCCCGAGTTCTTACCAGTCTAAATATATCAAAACAAAACTGTTTTAAGAAGCACAAGAGGTCTTTAACCTTTATCATCTTTTCTTTCGTACATCAATTTGTTTATAAGAAGTGTATGTCAATAGGATGTAAAAAAAATGCCCTAGGAAAAATGATCCTACCTACACATATTGCATGCTTAGTAAAAATAAATTGTAATTCATAGCCATCAGCATATCAATGTTAAAAAAAGCATTTCAAATTTAAAGTTGTTTTAGTTTTATATATTTCATAAAAAGACAAAATATAAAAACTAATTTATGTTAAATATCAAACTAATAAATTTCTTGTTAAGCGCTTAAATTTGTTGTTTAGTATCTAAATCGTAATTTTAACAGATATATTTTCAAAATACAAAAACAAAGCACATAATATGAAATAAGTACATAAATCGAAACACATTTCTGGAGGGAGGCAATTCCCATCTATATGTATTTGAATTGTATTTGAATTGTATTATAATATAATTATTATCGTAGTTACGTATATGAGCTTTTGAATTTTTTTTAAATATGGTAATAGGCAAGCGCATTGAACAAGTCGAGCGTCATATGGCATATCGTTAAATCGGTCACGATATCATAATACAATATGATACAGTCATTTTGATTTTAATACAATAAATACTGGACAATTATTCATAAATATTATTATGTAATATATTAAACGATTTGCAGCACAAAAATCATTTTTCCCCTCTTATTTTCGGTTTGGACGATCGCGGGGTGTAAAAATTCACGATCTTTGCCGGCCGAATGGTTAACTCCTACAAATGTAGTGTTATCTTCTACAAAAGATAGTGTTAACTCCTACAAAAAAATTAATATCATATTGCTGTAAAAAATATCAGACTAAACTCAAACAATACAGTTATACAGTTACGAGCGGAAATTTCCGATACAGATTATCATGTTTTATTGTTATTCGACAATATTCGATGCCATATCGCTGATCTATTTAAAACATTTTGTACGGCAAGTGCCGATGTGAACAAATAGTATAGTACATAATATGGATATAATCTAACCTTCGAGAATCATCATACAGCGTATAAACAAGCTCCATTCAAGCGTTTGTTTATTAAATAATATATATTTATTATTTTCAAGCTATGTTAATTTTGAGCTTTTTGAGCTTTTCAACTTCAAAATTGTGATTTTAAGTAATATTACCCTATTGTTTAAAGGGAAAAATGTCTATGTAGGAGTAGGAGATTACAATATCTTTGATTTTCAGGTAAAAAGGTTATTCGTGTAGGTGTTTACATTTGGCCCTTTGCCGATCGACTTCTATTTTTACTTTTAAATCCTCAATTTTTTATAAATTATAATCAAAGTATGTTGAATAAATAATATAATACGAATAGTATTGCGTTAACTGCTGTTAGGCTATATTACAACATTGCCGTGCGTTGTTTGAAATTGGTGAAAAAGACTTTCAGGAAATATAAAATTCTTTTTTACACAAATGTAAACACTGCAGTAGTTTCAATAAGTAGGTACTCGTTCGGTCTTGTTGAGAACACGTGTCTCAAACAACCGTCTTGTATGCATATCATAAGCAAAGAAAACTGTGCGTTACACACAAGTGTTGTACCTATCGTGTCAGTTGATCGGTTCCGAGTTGACGTTCGTATTAACGAATGCCCTCGATTCCCCACAGAACCCAAAGACGACCTTTTCGCACTTGAATTCTGGTGGGAATTGTAGTGTTCTGCTAGTGTATTATTACGAGTACCTACTCACACAACACTGCACGAGGCGGCGAGTATACACCTTGCCAGGCGGACAGGCTGTTCTGTGTACCTATATCTAATATATGCAAAACAAATTATTGTATTTTTCACATGCAATATTGTATATTACACGAAATGGAACGAAATCAAGTTGGTCATTATACTTGAGACTTTATTTCAGGGGCATAATTAGAGGGAGATGCTAGTGCAATGCGAATTCATCTTTATATTTTACTGCAGTTCTGTTGTTGCAAAACCCATATGACCGCTTTTTCAATATGACAATAACAATAACATTTTGGTGGTTCCAGACAACGATACCTATAATTTTTTTGAACTTCAATTCTTCGCTTAGCTACAGCAGACTTAAAATAATCTATTAAATATATTATATTTTATATTATAAATTTATCCTCTTGATTGATCGTTTTTAAAAATTTATCTACCCGGGACTCATATAGTAGTCCCTACTCGTATTCATCTGTATTCAAGTAAAAACAATAAATTATTCATATTTCACAATAGTTTTTAAACCTGAATAAGTAAAAGTACCTATTTTGCAAGCTGGTTGTTTACTTAAATTTGAAAAATACCGTATTGAAAGTAAGCCATTTTTTTCAACTAATATTACTTTTTTAAATAAACACCCGAATTCGTTGATTTTGGATTATTTTCATTTCTACTGACATTTACGATTTCCTATATATACATATATATTATGTAATATACGAATTCAGTTGAGTTAACGGCGGCTCGTTCGACACAATTTATTTCCACTGACATTTTCAATTTTCCATATAATAAAATATGAGCTATCTAACAGCCCGCGGCATAACACACACACACACACACACACACAGAGGTCATATATACGAAAACTTTCGAAGATGAGTCAAGTCCACCCTCGTATTACTTATATATATAGTACTTGTGCAGTCGATGACCGTTTTGCAGGGTTCGCGAAGGGTGTTTGAAACCCAGAAATCAAAAAACAATTAATCGGATTAGGCATGTAGCGATTTACTTCTCGATCAGTCGCCCCGAGGCCAACGTCGCCGCAATTAGTTGTGACGCGAAGTGATTTTGTCATTATTTTATTTCTCGTCGTTGTCAATGTCGCGTGTGCGGTTATAGCATTATTATTATTATGCGCTAGTAATACTACCCACCCGTAAATGATCGTAAACACGAATACAATAATATGAACATTAAAAAACCGACCACATTATTATTATCGCGTTCGATGAGCGCGTCATCGCAATATGTATATAGGTACTGGGTGAAGTATTTAAATCGGCTATACTATACAGGTACACACACTGGTTTTGATAACAGCATTTTTTTTTTTTTGCAATGGCTATGGTCGACTCCCCGTATATGCATTCACGTTTGATATTTGCAGTGGCGTAAGGCGTAATTAGGTGAAATAATTTATTCACTAAAATCGAAACCATAACACCTAGGTATAGGATTAATTGTTTGTTTTTACACGTCATAAAAGTCATTTTAGGGCATAGAAACAAATTATAGGTACCTCCTACCGGCCAACCTGGTTTTGTGTTAAATATAAAATTAAGTAGGTACCTATACAAGAATTCATAAAAATAAAGCTCCTTTAACTTGTTTGAAAAAAATAATGGGACGATAATCCTGAAATCATAATTCATGAAATAATATTATTTTTGTAACCCAGAAAATGCGATATGTTGCCGACAATACCTTAACATATTATTATTATTATTATTATTTTTTAATTAAGAAAAAAGCCGCGATTCTTATTATTATTCAACACGATAAACGTAAAATAAATACTTGTATATCTATATGCAATAATCTGAAGAAAAAATATGTTTATTTTATAAATGTATGTTAGTGTAGTGTTGTAGTTTATTATTTCTTTATTTTGGAAAATTTAAAGATTTATACTGTTGTCATATCTGCAGGGGGGGGAGGGAAAAAATGATACATTACTCCTTCCCCAATTACGGCACAGTATTACAAACAGTTTATTTTATAAAATTATATTATTCTTGCGCTTTTGATGATGAAAATAATATAATAATAGACCACTACGATAAAACAAATATACAAAGAAACAATTTGATTATATTGACGCAGACTTATTTACACACGAAGAACAATATTACAGAAACTGTTATAAAATATTGCACTGTTATACTATTATACTAATAGTATTATATTATGTTTAGACCACCCAAAAAAAAATTATCTCAACCAATTCTTGGCAATTCCTAAATCCCCCAATAGGTTGAAAATAAAGCGCCATCACGACCATCTTTATCTATACTCGTCCACGTAATCCTTTTTATATAAAACCCTATTTAGGAGTGCCGTCATGTGCGAGAGGCTTCTCCAAATCAAGTTTTTCTTTAAGTTAAACCATTTTCTGCAAATACCTAATACTAAATTACACACGTAAGAGGAGATCTAGGGAGCATTTGCATATTATATAATATTTTTTTTCGATAAATCTTGGAGTATCCCAAGCGTAAGAAACAAATTTGCTTCTCACTAATTCCTGAAGCCACTTACAAATTTTTCGCAAATGTTCACAAATGTATGAGTTTTTTTCCAGTTTAATTTAGCTAATTTAGGATTGAATGTGCTATATTTAGGAAAAATTTCATGTATGAATGCTGAATCAATAATCAAACGAATTTTGGTAAATTTATTTTTTAAATTAGCTCACCGTTTTATTAAGATAAATTTAAAGATTATTAGATATTTTCAAATAAGTAAGGAATCTCAAAAATATTTCACATTAATATTCCTGAAATATTATTACGTATACCTACTGTTGAAGGAAGTTAATGTTACGTAAAATATAAATCAAATAGATATCACAGTTATCTCAAAGGAGTTATATCATAAATTTACTTTATAAGTCCCAGTTACTTGACTTCACGTTAGCATTGCCGGCAGCAAGGTCTCTGGGAGGTCACTGCAGGGATACATTTCAAACTTCATAACTTCTATGTGACAAGACTGAGTTAAAAATTAAAACTAAACATGTATACTATGTCTAAAAAATTGAAATGTATTCTTTTTTAAGCTTATTTTCCAATTTTTTATAGTGTTAATAATTTCACATAACTATTTTGGTGTTTTTAACTGTACCTATAATATAAAAGCACTAAAAAGTATAAGTGTTTAGCTTCTCTTAATTGAGATTTACACATAAAGATTGCAGAAAATTTTAATGGATTGTATAAGTCAAATAAAAAAAAAAATCCCCGAGCAAAATGATTATCCGTTTTTTGAAAACCACAAAAATTGATTTGAATAATATGTAAATGTTCATAGTCATTTGAGTAAAATATATCGTCCAGTATAGTACTTTTAACTATTAGCATACGTCATGCACAAGCGCGTGCGCATTCGTCGTTCGCGGTACAAAAACAGCGGGGGCGACAGTGGCGCGCGCTTAATCGACGTACGATTCTAGGAATACTGTGCGGTAGCTGCAGATGAGTCGGCCGGCGAATCTCTGATAATAACAATACATAATAAAGAAAACAACAACAGCAACAATCACCCGTAGTACGAACCATGAAACGCAACGATAAACGATAATAATATTTAGGGATGGGCCCAATTTAAATTTGGACTTTGTTTTTTTTCTCGAACTCTTCGTGATTGAATTTGAAATAAAACCAATAATTTAACTATAACTTTTTTCAAACTTTAAATTAAATTTCAAACAAAAATTGACCCTGTTACAAGTGCAAACTCTTAAAAGTATTATAATAAATATTAATTACTAACGTTCTTCGCGTTTTCCTCTGCCTACACAATGTAGTGTATAAAAAAAATATTATTATCGTACTCGATTTTCTCGAACTGTAAAAAATGGTTCATGTGCGAAGTATTCGATTGTATCGATCAGTATTCATTTCCGATGAACTTCGAACTGTACAAATCTCTCCAAGTCCACGGTGTTCAAGAACCCATCATTTCTAATAATATTATTGTTATCGTGGACGAAGCCGCAATGTTATTTTGAATTGCGATGGTTCGTGCGCAGACGGACAAATCCATTCGTCGTCTATGACGTGTGCGGATTTTTTTTTCTATTTTCAATCTTACTTTTACGACAAACTAACACATACCGATGACACCTCACACGTATGTATAAGAATTATACAAGTATACAATTATAATAATTTTAAATGATGTTAGCACGTCGCGATTTCCGAGTGCGCTTTAGTTGTGCGCAAACTGCAATCGAGAATACAGAGGAACCGTAAATTATATTATAATTAAGAGCGCCACCATCGATGGTAATTTGTCGTATTATAAAAACATCATGAACGCGATAGATGGAGTTTTAGCGTTGGGCAGAAAACCGACGGTTAAAGTTTATGAGGATTATATTATATTATAATTATATGGTAGTATGGTACATGATTCGATTTAATTCCCAAATTTCATTAAATATATGCATTCATAGAATTTGTCACTAAAATAGAGGTAGGTAACTAACAATAAAAATATAATACTAGTTTAATTAAATAATACTACAATATAATAAAGTATTTAAATTACAATTTATTACATTATAACTGAAAGAAATCAATCGTAGAAAATTATGATTTGTTTGGTATATATGATTAATTGCACTAGTAATTTTTAAATTTATTTAATATCTATAATCCAGTCAAATCGTATTTGTTTTTATATCATTTTAATCCTCAAGTATATTGACAAATTCGATGGATATAATTATTAATCGAAACGCCCTTTATCAATTTGAAATTAAAACGATTATATAATAGGTATTTTTAAACTTAAATCATCTGTTAATATTGTTGAGTTTTTTTGTCCAACAATGCATATTATATTTTTAATTTTTATGTACTTATCTATCTATACTGTAAAGTGCAAATACCAAGAAGAAAATAAAACGTCAAGTCGAAAAAAAACACATAATATTATGTATATACATCGTAAAATTACATACCGCTGCTGTTTACTATTGTTGTTGTTGTTAATGAAAATCGATATTACCAGAATTGACGTATGACGTCGTCGTTTATTAGGTGTATACCTACTATTGTTATTAGGTCAATATTGTGGAAAGAAAACGACCCACAATAATACAATCACAATAACATTAAAATATGTACTTCTACCGTAAAATATATAATATTATTATTAGGTATTATTATTATTATTAAATAAATCGAAACGATATCGTGGCGGAGGCGATACGTTCGAAATAATATTGTATTAATACATATCATATTATAATATAGTTGCAAAAGGTGATGGCGTGTCGTTTCGGAATTCGAATAGGTACTATAACATTATAATAATAATACGCTCGTCACAAGTTCGTGCATACTAAAAGTGCATAAGTCGCGACCTGCATTATCGTGTATGGAATTTTTTTTTATTTTTTACCTTTTCATGTTACATAATTGATATATATTATATTTTGTACACATTTCGCGGAGAGCAGCAATGTAAATACATTATTGCAACGAGGTGACGGGGTTTTAATATTAAAAATCGTCGAGTTGGACCCTGCATAAATTACACGATGTTTCGAGTCATTGGTCCGGAGAACAGTTTCGGCAAAAAATTACGATATTATGTTATCGGTATAATAATAATGTATATATATAATACGACTTAGGCAAGACACGGACCTGCAATACTCGTTGAACGTCAACACGTAACACCGGTCGTCGATGCAGGCCACGCTGTTGACGTCTCTGTGTTTGGACGCGAACAGCTCGTCGGGCATGTCTTCCTTCAACCGTCCCTGTTTCGTGTGTTCCGGCCTGTAGTACCACAACAGCGACATCATCATTTCTCCTGCGAACACGCGTCACATTAACGGTTAAAACGAGTTGAGTATATATACATCATTATTATTATTCGGGCGCGTAGCCAGGATTTTTTTTAGGGAGGGTGTGTGGGTGTTTTAATTTTAAATTTAAATATAACTCGCTGGGGGGCTCACACACTACTCCCCGTTGTAGTCATCGCCATCAATATCCATATTATATAGTACCCAATAATATAATATCAAATATGATGATCACATGATACTTTTTTAGATGAACGCAACACGTTCTGCAAAGGATCGATATAATCCACGGAGGAGGATCTGGTAGAGGGTTGTCGATTTGCACTTGAGGGTAATAGCTGGCGTATAGTAGGTACGCCTAAATCGGGAACAGTCGAATTATTGCACTCGGCTATTATATTTATTATAAAAACGAACGATGCAGCATCAATAACTATTAAGTGATCTAAGCTCGCTATTTTTATTAATCCATGTTAAATTGATTGAATTCAAAGAATATGTTTTCAATTATATGGTGAAACCTATTACCCATCATTATTTTCATTAAAATATACACAATAATATATTAATATCTAATATTCAAATAATGAAATTAGATTTAATTGGTAATTTTTATTGTCTACTTTTAGAATATTTTAATTTTCTACAACTCGTCAAAGCAAACTTTCACCAAGTATCCAAAATTCACGGAAAAGTAATCACGTAAAAGGGGCAACAACAAGTTTGTTGTTTTCAACGAATCGCAATGCATTTTGACAGTAATTCGAAATCAAACTGAAATACTTAATATACCCAGATAATATTATTATAATGATCAATTAATAATAATATTAATTATATCGTGAAATACAAGTTTAAACAGTAATCATACAACAGTCAGTACCGGAGACTGATTTTTAATCATTTAAGCCTATAAAATAAGTACCACGGGTTACTGGTTTTTATTCGGTATAAGTTGTCGTAGGTAATTGATGCGTTGGTACACGTTATGGATACGGTATTAGGTATACAGTACACACTTCCCGAAGTCTCGTGTTGTTGAGCTTACAAATTGTTAAGAGAGTAAACGTGTAGACACGATTATGTTTTATACGAAAATTATACATTTTACATAGTTACACGTTCATTTTCACGCCGATGACCGTCCTAAATGTTTTTTTTCCATAATATGTTCATAATTCACGCTTGAATAATCAACAACCTATTATATAGTCCATAATAATTATAATTACATACCCTTTAATTGTAGCATAACTTTCAAGTTTATAGAAAAACATAATAGGATATAACAACCTGTTTTAAATAATAGTTAATGTTAAGTGCGTGATATAGATTTTATATGCCTAGGTATCTGAATAGTTTTAGACGGTTTTGAACAAAACCAATCCACAATGCGATATATCCGTGAAATTTTCTCTTTGTGTCGACTAATTGGATTTAGGTTTCATTCAACACAAATGTGGGCTATCGACAGATATAAAAACTCTTCTGTTTAACACTCTATATAACTATAAAACGTATGCTAAAAGCTCGAATGAAATTCGATCATTCCCTTTCTTTTAACTCGAGTGCAATATTGGACTACAGGTACCTAAAATAAACCTAAAATAAGTGCAATTCGACCTCCTAGAGTATTCTAATATAGTAGCAGATCATATGACAAAGCTAACTTTTAGTGAGAGGTTGATTTTTTTTCATTTTTACGAATAATTTAACTATAATATTAAACCCGTCGTTGGTCGCGTGGTGAGGTATATTATTTAAGTTACCACTGCCTATTTTGTAAAGGTTTATTTATTCTTTTAAGCATATCCATAAGCTCCTTTCTCAATATAACATAAATTTTAAAAAGCCACCAAACTTCAAATAACCGCTCTGCTATACTTTGAGTGTACTCCGTCATTGAATGTTATTCGTCACTATGTCATCTTGTAATGGATGTATTGAAATTGAATTGAATGATGAAAAACAATTTTGAGCGGAGACTATCTAACTTTTGGTAACCATACTATATGTTTACCAAACAATTATTTTAGTAATAATATGTATTAATATTTTGACAAGGATCTCCCCCCCCCCCGCTTGTCATTATTTAAAAAAATTATGAAAATGTTCTATTTTTGAACTACCAAAGCAAACACTACATACAATTTTCTACCAGAAACCTGTTTCATAGTTGATGATCAAAGCATTGTTTGTACTAGAAATCGTGTCCACAGACATAAAAATAAAAAAAACACATTATTGTAACTCCGCTCAGCATCTATAATAATTTTAAAGATCGACTTTCGGTTGTCAGTATTCGTCTGCGGTGATCTATATTTACAAGCGTGAGAGAAATTCATTTTATACGACTCACAATGAAATTAATATACAAATATGGCAAGATAAACGCATTCAAAGTAATTATATTTTCAAAAGTGATCATAGCCAACACAAAAATTGCATAATAAATATGTTTTAATAATATTATAAAATGTATTTAAACAATTGATGAATTTTCACCACGCGTTCGATGAAGTAAAATAATTAAAAAAAAACAAACGCGACCAACTTGGATAAGTTCAAGAATAATATATACAATACGTATATTATACATCATAACACATAAAAATAATAATATAAATAATAAATATGTATACAAAAAAAACATAACTACTCGAATATAAGTGGAAATCTTCGTAATAATATAATATACATATTAATATAATTAGGTTGAGTTAGGTAGGTACTCATAGTGCAGTTAAGTCACGCCACCATAATAATAATAATGATATATAAATTGCAGTATAAACTTACCGTTGACGGGGTCTTCCCACAAGTTGGCGATTTTGGCGATGAACGGCAAGTCGTTTTTCCGAGAACCCGACTTTAGAAGCACGCAGTCCCTTGCGTATATAGTGTCGCCTTGCATGTGACGCATGCACGGGTAACACTTCCTCAACACTGGCGTATCGTCGTTCTGCGTGTACCGACAACAACACGATATTTTAGTATTAGCTATTTTAGTTGTAACTACGATAACATATTATTATGTCCCACCCTCGGAATAGTCTATAATATTATTATACATAATACACTAAATACAGTGAAACCTCTCCTAACGGACACCCCCAAAAAGAGGACATTTTTTTGAAACAAACTACAGATCTTAGAGACCGAAAGTGTCTGGTATTTAGAGGTTTAGGTGTACGCAGGTGATTGGTGACCATATAAAGTACACGTATTTCAAGGGATATAGGTAGTCTTATAACCAGACACAAGTTTTGTTAATTATTACCTATAGTAATTGAGTCATAATATACAGGTCTTATAATACCATAGATTAAATAAATCTGAAGATAGGCAACGCCAGTACGATCGCATTTATAGGTCAGTATTTTGATTTAATAATAATGAGCGATGTACGATACATTGGCGTTGCCTATCTATAACGTTATTTTACCTATCAAACATTTTAATTTGGGCTCCCAAAGTAAGTCTAGTAGTTGAATACAAAACTATGGATAGGTAGGTAGAAATGATTAAAATATATGGTAAAGAGTATAGGCACCCAGTATAACATACAAGCTGAACACAAAAACTTTGGCATTTAAATTTTTTCATTTAAAAAATGTTAATAGTTTTTTAGGGGGATTTTAATTATTTTATGTATTAAAAAAATCTCAACAGTATATTTATATATGTAATATACAATCTAAAGTGTGCAAGACAAGAAATAAAATAAAAAATTCAATTAATTTCAAGATAATAATATGCTGTTTAGTGTTTATCCACGAAAATTCTTGTTATTTTTATTAAATTTATGTTATTTGTTGGCATATTGCTTGAGAAATTCTCTTGGAACATAATATTTTCTAATTTGAAATAAAAAGCTATTATATAAAATAATTTCAGTCTCACACATTTTTCGAGGGTTTCATTATTTTTCAGTTATTGATTCGGAATATATCTTACAATGGAAATATTTAACCCCAATAAAAATAATTGTAAATTGTGTTAGGGAGGTTACAAGAAATTGAAAATACTAGAATAAATTGGTATTTCTCTATAAAGGCTTTTTATTTCTATTACCAGTAAAATATACTTTCTAAATGATAGTCGTGCGTTTTTAAAACATCCTAATAAATAACAAAAATATTATGTTTATTGATGAATACCTATTAAGAATGTTTTGTTAAGTAAATAAATTTGATAATTTTTGTTCAACATTATTGTAGGTCGCATTTCCGCTATCGCGTTATATACTGTAATATTATAATTAGAAGGAAGGTACGTCGTTTAAAAATTAAATTTGTGTGTATTTTATGTTTAAAAAAATAATTTTATTTAGTTTTGGCTTAACTCAGTTATCATATCCTCGAACCTTTTTTATTTCATTAAACTTTATACTGTCACCATGATAAATTAAAACAAACGTAATTACTATAGTCTTAGTGTTTTTAGTTACGTACCTCCAGGTAAACTGGACGTTTGAACGGTTTTCCCTGCCATATCCAACCGTTGGACCACCTGGGCGCCAGGTCTTGGTTCTTGAGTCGGGACAGCTGCGCGAACTCTTCACGCATCCTCTGTTCCAGTTCCCTCTTCATAGCGTCTGGTACATATAGGTAACAACAATAACCATATTGTGATGAATGAAATACAAATAAAAAATGTCCGCATCGAGCAGGAGATCCAATATAAAATTATACTACCTACTATACGTACACGCATTAGTACAGTGGCGTGGAAAACTCGAAATAATTGTTCAGAGGCAAATCCAATATGCTACCCATATACCCACCCACCAAAAACCTGATAAAAATATTTAATGCAATATTTTTAACGATGTCGTAGCAAACACTAAAATTCTAGTTAATTTTACCCATCGGGGGGTCACCCACACCATGCACAAAATACTAGGAGGTAGGTTACTCACGATCACCCCCCTGTGATGCCGCTGTTGTACGCACAGGGCCGGATTTAACACAAGTGCCACCTTAGTCCTTCACTAATATGCCACACACTATGAAAGAAAAGTACGTAATTTACTGACGATAATTTACAACATTTACAGCCAAAATCCGGTCCTTATAAAACAATCTTCAATGCAATATAATATAATATAATATACAATCAATGACTCACCGGTCATTTCTTTCTTGTTCCCTCCATTCTTCCTGTCTTTTCTGCCTTTTTTGGTTTTCTTCGACACGCCTTTTTTCTTGACAAAAGCCTCGGTGATCATGTCGTCGCCGTCGCTCTCGTCTGTCAACACCGACCGCAATATTTCTTCGGTCATGCACTCGTCCAATTTCTCTTGTTCGGACTTGACCTCCATCGATTTGATGCTGTTTTTCCGGTTGACAGCGGTAATCAGCTGCACCGGTTCGTCTTCGGTCAATGTCGGTGGTGTAGTCACATTCGCAGTCGTCACAGTCATCGTCGTCGTCGTCGTCGTTGTCATAGTCATCTCTTCAACGTTTTCTTTACAGTCGTCGTCGTCGTTTTTGGGGACGACAACAGGGACCACGTCGTCGTCACCGTTTCCGCTCACGTCTTCGGCTTCTTCTTGGATTTTCGATTTTTTCGCCAAGACGATTTGCATGGGATTGGGTTTCTTCCTCTTCGCGGATCCCTTCATTACTATTTTGTCGCCGTCTACTTTTATGTTATAATAGCTGTTGTTGTTATTGTTGTTGTTGCTGATGGTGTTGTTATTGTTGATAGCGTCGTTGTTGTTGACCGGTGTGTTGCAGTATACAGTAGTAGTCACTTCCAGGCGTTCTCGCGACTTGGTCGACAAGTCGATGGTCTGATGAAGACCACCGCCATTGTCGGCTGCCGACGCAGAATCGCCGTCCTCTTCGCTGGCCATGTCCACCTTGAGCATGTAATACGATTGTGGCTGTTGCTCGTCGTCGATAGGTTCGACTTTCGGCACCACGACTTCGTGGTGGTCCATCGGCTGGTCCAGGCCCAGTACGGACTGACTGAGGACTTTGCCGATGGCCAACAGGCCGGTCGTATCGCACTTCTCTTCGGCGGCGATGTTGTTCCACTCGGAGGTGGGGTTCTTGGCGGCCAGCATTGCTGGGGACTGGGGTGCCAGGTGTTGCACAGACGCGCGGGCTGGGCTCAGCGGGCTCATACACCACGGGACTTGCTTGCACGGGCTGCCCGAGTTCGCGGACCGAGGTGGTCCGGGCACTCCGGCGCTGCCCCTGGCTGGGCTCGGCGGGCCATGGGCCCGCGGAGGCTCCTGCGGCAGTGCCAATGCCACAGGCGGAAGTGTAACTACTGTCGAATGATGTTTTGGCCCCTTACTGACTGCACCAGTAAGCGGGCCAGTATGTCCGTTTTTTGGATTGGGACACGATTGCATTGGGCACGGACACGAATGGTACGTTGGGTCTACGGCGTAGGTGCGGGGCGGGGCGGGCGAGTAGCACGACGGCCCGGGCGGCGCACCGTATGGCGAGTAGTAGAGCGGCTGCGGCGCGGGGTAAGCGTCCGGCGGCGGCAGGGACTGTTGCTGCTGTTGCTGTTGCTGGTGGTGGTGCTGCTGCTGCAGGTGTTGCAGGTGTTGCTGGTGTTGCAGGTGTTGCTGGTGCTGCTGCGGCGTCGGCGGCTGCTGTTGCTGCGTTTGCTGATGCTGCTGCTGCTGCGGCGGCGCTACCGGATGATGGTCCGGCCGGTCGGCGCCGGGCCTGGTTATGGCCACCAACATTTGCTGCTGTTGTCCCGCGGGCGAACCGGTTGGTGCCGGTGGCTGCCCGGGCGGCGGAGGCCCGTAGTACTCGTGATAGTAAGTGGGCGGTCCACCGGCCTGTGCGTAAGGCGGCGCGGCAGGCGGCCTTCTGTGATGGAACGGTATGTGGTGGTACGGAGAGCTACGGCTGTGATGGAAGTAGCCGGGCTGGTGATGAGGCCCACCGGGATATGCGCACGGGTTGGGTGGCTCCGGCAGGTAGTGGTGGGCTGGCACTTGAGGTGGTGGGGGTGGCGGGTACTGGAGACTGGCCGATGCCGGCGGCGACGGGTAGTACGACGGCAGCGGCGGTGGATGGTACGGGCCCTGCGGTTGGTACCGGTAACCTGGCGGTGTCGGCACCGATGTCGATCTGACCGGCACCACTTCGGTGTCGGATGACTCAGCGGGCGGTGGTGCGGCTGTGCCGGCCGACGACGGCGGCGTGGGCACCAAAGGTGGGGCCAGCGACTGTTTCACGTGTGATGGGTGGTGCAAGTGCACGTGATGCGGCACCAGGTGGTGTGTGATCAGTGGCCCGGCCGGTTGGTAGTACCCTGCGAATCAATAACAAAACACGATTATATAAACGTTATAGTTTTATCTTATGCACAAGTATTTAATATAACCATAAACCATAGTTCATAACCATGATAACCAATTACATATTATAATAAAGCATACAGCAAAACCTCCCCTAACGAAAATATTGTACAGTGTTTTATAGATTTAGAAAAGTCGTTGAATGCGCAGCTTTCTACGAGAAGAATTTTTTAAAACCTAAAAAAAATGAGACTTGGAAATAAAATTATTAGATATTTTCCGGAAATCACGGTTCGACGTATGAAGTCAATTCGGCAAATCATCACATTATGCAGAATAACTGTAATCCATCCAGGCACGAGTGTATCGTTACCCAGTATAGTGGTGGTTAACCACATTTGGGACGATAAGCCGTCGTTCGGCGGTGATGGTGTGGAACAGAAAACGATCGGTAAAGCGTTATAACAATTATTATTCTCAAAGAGACGATCAACGACGTATAGGTACGCATGTAATAATAATAATATAATTGTAATTATTATAGAACTCTGCATAACTTATCATATGATAATACAATATCCTTTAATATAACATCGTACGGACGAAATATGACTTAATTGTTATCCAATTACATAATATACGCAGTACCCGGATCAATAATATATATATATATATATATTATTATATTGTTATTGATTTAGTACAAACGGAAGATTTTCCTCATAGGTATGAAATAATAATAATAATGTATCAGAGAGTATGATATTATTTGGCTGTGGGTATTGTACCTATAATATTAAACGTAATAATATTATAAATTTATGTATACGAACTTATACAATATTATACTGATCAATACTCGCGGCTGCGATGACAACCGTTGTCGGCCGTATGTTTATATAATATCATAATAATAATAATGCTCCATTCGAATAATGTTTAAATATATGTTATAATATAGCGAGCGCATTGAAGAATCGTATCGGAAACGACAACGGGTTTGAAAAATAGTAATTTTTATCTGCCTGCGTGTTCTTCGTAAAACATAATATCGACGCCACGACTACCCATTATCATAATAATAATAATAATAATAATAATAATAATATTATACTGAGCAGGGACACTGGTCCGACGACACTTTAATAATAATAATAATGATATTATATTTTACACATTATTATAACATTAAACATCGTTATCGTTTTGAAATTGGGCGTTGGTATTATAATGACGACGAGTCTAAAAGCCGTGGACGAGCAACTATTGACCAGGACCGGTTTTTATTTTTTTAATCAGACCGAGTCATTAGTGTAACATATTTTATTTATTATATAAATATTATATACGTATCACACGTATTGTGTATGTGTGTAGAGGGTAATCGAAATTACTATGACGACGGCGATTGTTTTATTTTTATCCTTCCGCCATAGTCGACAATCGACAACTGCAGTGATTACAATTGCTGCTGCACCAGTCGTGGTCTCGTCCCAACTCGGTGACGAGGCCGATAAAATAATAATTAAAATATAGTATAATATAATACGACGCAATCGTGCGGGCGCGATGTCGCGTTTAAGCGGTCGTATTATTACTATTATAATGTCATAGCTATATAAATCAACATATTTCATCCCCCTGCACTGTACACGATTATTATTATTAAACGATTTAACGAGGCTTCGGCTGTGATTATTTTATGGAACACAACATGAGAAGCAACGAGTTCTGATTGACAGCCACGTGTAATGTAGGCGAGCGTTGAGTTCGAATTCGGGGAGTGCTAAATTATTATTGAATCCTGGCAGACCCAAACCCTTCCCGGCCCCGACGTTTTATCAACGAATAAAATATAATCTATACCTCAGCCACAGATTGGCACGTAGGCTAAAATTAAGCTTACATTTAAGTTAACTATTTCACTCAATAAATCGAAATCTTTGTATTAAAAAAATATACATGACAATTAATTAGGTACAAGCTTAGTTTAGGTGCAAACACACTTTGAAACTATTATCAATTAAATTCACTGATAAAACACAATTACGTCGTACGTAATCGTATAGGTAGATTCCTTAATACATGTGTAAAAATATACACGAGACTAATAAACTCTAGTCGATAGTGTGATCACTGTGACACGAATATAAGCATATTGTTAACCTTGAAAAATTATTAAAATACAACCAATGACTTATAATATACCTCTGTTATATTAAAAATCAGTACTATAAAATAGTATCAAATTACCTATTTGAACTTAAAACCAGAAAAAATAAAGCAATTCGAGATACAACATATAACGTACACATCTGGGGTGGTAATGGTGGTATAATTTGTAATTGGGGGTGAAATTCACCCACTATTACCCACCTATGAGTACCTATATGCGTGTGTACGCACTTATAATATACGGGTATTATATTGGTGTGATAATTATATACGAGCAATATTAAGGGTATACTTAACGCAGCATTTAGGGTCCTAACGCACCACCGATGATGGCGCGAGTTAAATTTGTACGCGACACACATACATATATTATAATAATATGTATTACTTAATCATATTATAATATTAAATCCATCGGAACCAACGTATATATAATCCATTACACAATTGAAGGGGTCAGTGCGAATAAAGTCAGCGTTTAACTGATTTTTTTTGAAAATGCATTAATGAATCGCAAAATTATTGTGCATTTATTTTTTGCATTATTATGGTTAGTGCAATAAACACCATGGCTACCAAGTCTGAAAAGGTTTTGATTCGTGGTGGCCGAAATAATAAATTGATAAATAGAGGGTGTTATCAGACGAATTTATCATCAGTTGTTTAGTGGATGGGAAGGTGGTAGGGTATGTAAACTCTGAACAGAGTGACAATGGATTTTAACACCATATAATATTGAAGAGCATTCCTATACAGTCGCATAGCTATCCTCTTATTTCATATTATTATGTATTGATTATCAAAAAGATTTCACAGCTTTTTAATATTAAGTTATAAAAGTTTATAAACAATTTAAAAATGTCAGTCATCAACTTTATCCAATCACATCTTCAATCATTATTGTATTAATATAGCTGCGGAATCAATTAGATCAGAAATGAAATTAAAACCAATCAAACGGCGTTACTTCGACGTAACAACAATTCAGAAAATTACAGGTGATATCATAAAAACGTGAGGTTTAAGTCAAATAAAAATATATACCACGGTCATCGGCGTAAATATAGTATCACACATTTTCTCGTCGGCGTCGACGTCATGGCCGCTCTATAGAATCATGACTAATTATATTATATTATATTAATGCTCGCGCGACATTTTACAACATTATTAATAATATATACCTTATTATTAATATATGACACGACGCGTATAATAATTGTATTCACTAAAGTTCGGTGCGCCGAACGGGATCCATGATACACTTCAAGAACAATCTGTGGGTAATACGTTATTACAATATTATATGGTAACGGTAAATTCGACAGCCAAAATCCTAAACAACTCGACCGAACCGTTAATACTCACGCCCGCCGTATCCCAGCAAAAAACGCGTTCCACATCGTTATTATTATAAATGTTATATTATTACACTTATCACCTCAGCAGTAATATACATTGCTAAAAACATTTGCCTTATATATAGGTACAATAGTGAAAACCTTATCATTAGTTTAAAAAAAATTCGAGTTCCTAATTATGTATCTTATTTTTTGTTTTATGTCGCGTGTACATAATATGAACTTAAAAGTTAAAAGTTATACATGTGTATTATCCTTGAACGTAATATAATATATAGGACACAGATAGTGTGATGATTTGGTCAAACAGTGCATACCTATAAATCACGACTGAGGAGAGGACCTGCGGTGACCAATATCAAGCAATTCAACTCTACAAAAATACAAACCATCGAGATGGATAAGCAATAATTCGATGTTTCAAATAAGGTATCAAACGATTTCAGTCATTTCATTTTAAACACAAATTTGTTTTAACTATTAGATAAATCTCCACTCTCGGGTAATTGAACATTTATGAATTGACGGTAATATACAATATCGCTAGGTACCTAAATATTCTCTAAGCCGCTAAAATGATATGCTTAAAAGCAAAAATAAAAATTTTTTCTTCTACAAATTCTCTGATCTTCAACATTGATTGCCCTACCCCTCCTCTCAGCCGTTTTAACCCATATTTATGATGAAAACCTAAAAATCCACAACGATTCATCGTCAACTGCATTTCCGTATCTGTCGTATGAAAATAGAAAAATAGTAAATAAAATCGTTACATCAAGCATAACAATATTATATTATCATAAAGTCGTTGACTTGGTTTTTTATTTTTAGCGAGTTTAAAGAAACTAATTATTTTGAATACATATACCACTACTGGCGCCGTGTACCTCTATCCGAACCGATATAATATGCGCTCGCATGACGACTTCAAGCGAATTTTTCGAGATATCGAGCGATCGAGTGCACAATTTCTTCTAATATAATAATTATTAATAATACAATAATACAAGTAAGTAACTTTGCGTGTTAACAGAATAATCTATACGCCGAGACTGAAGACGACAGCTGTATAATATTAGGTAAATTATTACATTATCGTGTGCCCAGCTACAATGGCTTACAGTATAATATGTAATAATAAAATATTGCATATTACATATTATTATAATGTGTTGCTCTAGTCCTGAGACGTTATTAATATTGAAAAATAAAACCGATCAAAATTTAAGACACGTCTGCAGCGTTTTACACGCGCAGTGCCCGACTCGGAGATAACACCCCTACATAGTAATTATTATCTGTACAACGAGAGAACGGCATGTTGTCTTTTTTACAAAATATTTTTAAAACACATAATATTGTAATTTTTACTTCGCGAAATTGTATCCGATAATAATGTTGATTTGATGAATAATATAATGATACTGCAATGGAAATGTAATTTAAAAAAATATGTTAATTAAAATACTTTCAAAAATTATTTGCACAATTTTCGTTCAGAAATATTTATTTTAATCACTCACAAGTACAGGGGTTACAGCAGCGATACTTGTGTATATTATAATTATTTGTTTGAGAATTGCCAGTTCGCCTTTAACCTACATGTTAGGCTGAGTTCGATTATTATTTCAAGTGTCCTCCCCTTTTTAATTTTCCAAAACGATCACTGCACACGTGTGTACATACTACAATACATATGTATATAATAATATTTACCATACATACTTGGCCACGTAATAAGTTTGAGCAAAGGCGAATGGCACTCGACTACACGAGCCGACACCAAGAAACCGTTCTGCCCTTGACGTTCGTCATATTAAAAAAAAAAATGTTTAGCTAAGTATTATCGTAATTGATGACTCTCACCGGTAGAAAATTTTTGGCGGGACATACGACGAGTGAACTTGAAAAAAGGAGTAGAGTTGCGGATCGCGCGTACCTATCGTCGTCGTCGGAGTACAATACTGAATAATAATATTAATATGTCATTATTACTACACCACAAACGGACGACAACGACGACACAGGTTGACGCATGCGGCTTAATCGCAATCGATGACACATCCGTTTTGTCTTGTCATTCGAAATACGCACGACGACGACGAAGATTTATAAATGGACTATCCGTGACGGTTTATTCGGAGATGTAAACACGACGTTTTCATGAAACGAACTAAATCAATACGCTGCAGGTAGTATTATTATAGGTTAGGTACTATCTAGCTATACATTATTATATTAAACAATATAATAATATAATAATTTTATAAACCTACACAGTAGTGTATATAATTATAATTATCATGTACACAAGTTTATATATTTAATATTATATTATAGTCCTTTGCAGGACGGCGGGGGTGGGCTTTTATTTAATGTATACCAACCTACACACCTTACCTAGAATAATGTATAACCTCTACCGATGATTCTCCGTTTTGATTGCGCACAAACCCAAGCCATTCCATCGTCGGGAAACCCCCGTTAATTTCGCACTCGAACAATCACACCTATTATTGTCGAGACGACGTTTTATCGAAATCGATAGGTTTATGAGAAAATTATTCGTTCATGGTTAATTAACACCGTTGGTATATACCTGGTATTGCGGTCCGAATTCGCGTGTTTCAGTGCATTTGATTTTACGGTCAAAATGTACGTCCGCCGATTGACTGCAGACATTTGACGTGGCATCACCAGACGTATTACGTGAGGCGTCATTTTGCGGTCAATTAATTTTTGTTTACCAAATCTACAGGATTATAACGTCTGTTTCATTAAAACACCGTAGGGTGACGTCGGTATAATAATAATTACGACCACTGAACCATGGTTATATAGGACGCCGACAAACGGCGATATAAGAAATAAAGAAAACGAAAAGACGACAACGACTAAGCTTTCTTCTTGGGAAAATTGTGTTACCTATATGATGGACTGCAATCGTGTATACATAGTTAAAACGCACCAAAACTCGCACAAATCGATTTATCAACGCGTGTGACGTCGGAGCCGCGCCATGGTCGATGATCGTATATATAACGTACATTAACATAATAACACGCAGAGCACTTTATAAGAAGACGTTTACAAGGATTGAGGTATAATGTGTTTTGTAAACAAAGCTAAGACTTTGGGTTGGGCGCAAAAATGAATGTTATGTACATCGTATATTTATATACATGCACTATAATATTAGGAAAAAACAAAACAGCGAAATAACCCTGAAAAAACGATCGTATAAAATAGTATGTTAAAGGTATAAGTACTAAAGTCGACTTCACACTTCTCTGTGAATTATAATTTCTGAAAAAAAATTCAGCCCTATGATTGGCTGAATCTTGTGGTTACCTAGTGGTTAACCACAATGGTTAGAAGTAAATACCATATGTTATAATGCAGATACCAGAAAGAGGAATCCAATCGTACTCAAGTCGAATGTTTAAGATTATGCGAATACTAAAATAATTATCAAATAATAATTTGAATTGATAAGTGATTGTTTCATTGTGATAACAAGAAACCAGTTACCATTTACCATTTACCATTATGTTCACAACTTCACCACACAAATGGAAAAAACTTTAATTTTTCTAGAGATCAGGGATAATTTTTTTTTTCGGAAATCACGGTTAACGGAGCAGTGTGAAATGGCATTAATTAATAAGTATATAATATTATACACGGGGCGTTCCTCATTCGACGACAAAAATGCAATAATAATGATATGATGAGGTTGATAACGAAAATGAAGAATTCCGACAATACGCGGAAACTGATTAGACTCTTGTACGCGAAATTGTTTGTCATTATAATATATTATTGTTATTATATTGCGAATACACCGTTGGCAAGAACCGTTGTTGTTGCGTTGTTTGGCAATGGGGCCAAAACGCAGTGTAGCTTTGCGCATTCACAGAACCGTTTTCCCACTGTCTGCACCATATAGCGTATGCACATGATTTCCCCCGCCCCTCCTTAGATTTTTTTCAAATTTTTTTTAGCAAACATTCGATATTAAATTCGTACCACGAAAAAAACAAAATATGTTCGAGTTTACTTTCAAACAAATTCGCAAAACACAGATGGAATATTTCCCCAATCCTCTTCCCACAAACCCCAAAAAAATAAAACCATTTTTACACAATTTTGTTATGCAAGTTAATTTATGGTGAGTAATGTCTAAGACGACTACACATATGGGTACCTACACAATAATATTATACTCTTTCCTAATCCGATGTTATTCACACGTAAGCCATATATTATTATTATATTACAAACCTACTTAAGTCTATAATATTAAGCACTAACGGTGCACAGACTGCAGTGGTACTGCAGCAGAGGATAGAGAATTGCCGATTGGATGGACCGCTAGGGGGCGGTTGTGTCATATACGCCGTGCAGTCGCGAATCATATATACTGCACAAAAAATATGCCACTCCCGATCTCCTCGGTATACGATTTAAATAGTTTAAAACACAACTATAATATGGTGCGAGTCCGCTGTCGTTATATATGTACGCCGAGTTGACCTTCATTACCGCAATGTTGTGAAACGTACGCGAATATAAGTATACAAAAATATAATGTGGCAATATAAAAATGACAAAATACGAGCGCGCACAAAAAACCGATCGACAGACGACGTTACTACCCAGAGTATATAATAAATATTAACATGTTAACTAAATGTCGAAAAAACCACTAAAAATAGACGCAGCGGGTCTATATTTAATAGGTGTAATATAAGTAGATAATATATAGATATTACCTAGTTACTTCACGAATATATATACCTTCAACCATTGCAGCTTATAATGTGTAATAAACTAATAAACATTTTGTTTATGACTATGCGAATTGTCAAAAAAAAAAAAAAACTATTAAAAAAGCAGATAAGAATATCGATTTCAAAACACGGTACCCTATTTCAATATATAATATTACTATGAGAAGATAGACAAAATGACAAGATGAACGATAAACGTTAAAATGAATTCAAAATGTTGCATAAAAACAAAATATACGACCGCGATATCAACAAGAAATAATTATAATTAGGTATCAAAATCTAAAAAATTCGATCTCATGAAGACCTAACCTCTCATCTTAGATTGTTGAGCAAATTTAGTCGATTACGATTTCAAAACGTATAGCCCACGAGCGGAAATATGCTTATCAATTATCATATCTACATAATATTGTATATCGTTAAATATAATATTATGCCAACATTAAAATTTTCAGAATTGAAGTATGAAAAAACGAGCGAGCGGTCTCCGATCCATAGGTATAATGTTTATTGGGAAAAATAAATGTGAAATTTTTTTTTCATAATGTTGCTCTACATTGCATCAGTCCTTCAATCGTCGCCACTGTGACGAGGTGCACGCGGCTGCAATCGTCGACGGCGCCCACACAAGCGTTTCCGCACATTATCTCCTCACGACCATTTTAAATATATATATATATATATATTGTGTATAACATGCACACACGTCACACATACAGACACAGGCACAGCTTATGTCGATTGATTATTAGCAGTTTTTTTTACCACTGTTTTGTTTTTTAAATAGCTCCGTTTGTTGGCCATATTCTGTTGCGCCGCAGCGAGATGTTGAGGTCCACAGCGAAATATTACGCACAAAGGTCGTCGATGGAGGATATTGTAATAAAAATACGGCGAGAGAGCACCGGCACGGAATTAAAATATAAGTCTTTAAAACGGTAAACCTCGTTAAAACGTTTGTGCACGATGATATTATATTATATGTGAACATTGAACAACACTGATGCACGATCGACGGTACTTTCGGCGCGGCACACTTAGAGGAGGCTGCACGGACGCCGAATATAACAGTAATCGCCACCGCCGCCTCTCGTCTCAACGAATTTGCGGTCACGACGACGGCGTGGCGGGCGAGGCGACGACGGCGGTTTGGGCAATTTTTACGAGGCTATAATAATATTATTATATTATTAAGCCGGATCCACAGCGACGTCGTGTGTTGTATCGTGTGAGGGCGTGGTAACTAAATGGTTATTACCGGTAACCAATATGGTTTAAAAGTTGAGCTGTGGTCAACTCTTGATAGCGACTTGGTTATTACATGATACCAAAAAATTAATGTCCAATCACAATGCGACACTCGACGTAGCTGCATCCGGCTAACCTAACCTAACCTAACCTAACCGGCTTCATAGGTATGGTATGGTTAGTCGAATACGGTAAGCGTTTAAAAATCGCATGAGAAACGCGTACCTAAAGTTAGTTTATACCGAGTATTGGAGAGTATCTTCGTACAGTTCTAGCAAGTATACCGCTGGTTAGAAGGCCGCCTTGAATAAACGCGTAGGCACTAAATCGATATATTTTCGCTGAGTCTGCACGTGATAATAATAACTGTATCAATGATAATAATAATATGTATTATGATATTTTAAGCGGTGGCGTATTTACTGTTTAGGCACAAACCCTATGTGAGCACTGACCGTGGGCTAAGATTGCGGAAACATTTTGGATAAGGCAAATTCTAACAAATATTGAAAAAGCATTTTCAACAGAACGTGTTTATAATTTAAAGTTTACTCGGTAAGGTATTGACTATTTTCAAACAAGAAATGTTAAATTTAATTAAATATTTTATTTTTCTGTATTATATATATAATACGCGTAAATTACTACTTCAAACTATGACGATTTAATTTACGCATATTATATGTTGCCGAGAAAAACATTTATAGTTATAATTAGATTATAATAACAAGATTTAAAATTAAATTTATAAGTTTAAGTAGACTATAATTAATTTGTGAATTAGAACAAAAAAAATACTCTTAAGTACTATTTAATATAAATTAATGAAATTCCTTTTTCCGCAGTATACCATATGATAACATGAAGTCAAGTGAAAAGGGCGAAGAATCGGTAAGTGGAAGTAAACCTAAATACGCTATTGTAGATTACAAGATATAGATAGGATATGTAAATATGTTACAAATTCATACAACCACATAGATATGCGCTACAGATTATAGAACAGTTGAGACGTGACAGGTCTTTGGATGTTTTTTTTTTTTTTTTGAAACGACATCGATATCCCCAAAATCATTTAAAGAGTCGATTGATGTCGATCGTCGTCGTCGTCCCGTCGAATATTAAATGATTACATGTTGGTTTAATTTGTGCGCATTGTTTTTCCAATTACGTCGTTGTTTTCGTCACAAGTCAATCTCGGGAGCACTATGTATAATATTATATAATATCGTAAGCCATAACAGCTACTGGTACGACTCTGTAGGTACGGCGGCTACTACGCGTTTGCACTGAATAATAACAACAGCAGTGTAGTTCATAACGTGGGTTTTCGATGTGCCCGTCGCGATGGCACGCGTTCCACACCGCATTCAGAAAATTATTATGTATATCGTGGTATATTATATACTGTACAGATCGATTGCCCGGAAATGCTGCAAGACCAACAACATAACTGCCTCGTAACTCTTATTTTACGAGAACGCAATAAAAGTATATTATATACATACATAGGTACCCTAAGTTGAATTATATATATTTCATTTGTTCGACGTGACATTATATACTAAATAGTATAGATATATCTCCTATTATACACAGCACATTTTCGTCGAGAATATCCGACGGAATCGATCAAATCCCCGTAGTACAGGTTGTATAAATATATATATAGAGATACCTACGTCGTTTTCATATTAATTATATAACCTAACCCCCTGCCCGACCCTCCTGTAAGTGGGAACTGGGAGGAGTGTACGGTCGGAGCTCCTTCAGGGAGGGATTAGATTCGGTGGAAGATCCAGAGGATATTATATTGTAAACATGCGTCTAGAAAGCGGACGCGAAGAGACTTAAACGAAGCTTTTCGGAGCATTTAAATATAATTTCCACAAAAATAAACTTCCCATCAACATCACAAATAAAAAAATACATAATTAAGACAGTCACCCCCAATGGTCAGGTATAGTTTCGAAAATGTTCACACTAGTTGCCAACCGCATAAAGAATTAAATACTTAGGCATAGTGATTAGTCATAAACATTCTCATTGAGATTTCTCGTGGATTTTTTTCACAATACTTTAATTTTTAACCGTGTTATGAGTATACACAGATAGTCATTTGACTAAGGATGGCAACTATATAGTATGCACCCAAACTTTTGTAACCAATTAAGTCGAAAGTCGGTTCAGAAGAGTTATTGCGTTTAGTGTCTAAAAAAACCTATGCACCGAAAGTATTATACATAGTGAGATATATGCACCGAGAGAAAGGATCGCTCTGTATACCTACACGCATCATAATAATATTTTAAACACGACGTAGGTACAAACTACGCATTATGTAATATTAAGTCTTCTAGAACGACTATTTATTTTTTCGAACGGATGTGCACCGCACAGGAGACGGCGGCGTGTTCTATAAAGCAGGTGTTGATGGTGGCCGGAAAGGGTTGCGGATGGAAGGGAGGGGACCAGCTCTGTTGGACGTAGCTCGGCGGCCGCCCTTCGGCGGGAGAAAAATTCGTGTGCACAGAGAAACGGATAATAGTATATTTGCCGCCAAAACGAGACGCAATCATTTTGTCGTATGTATGGTGTGCCATGTCTACGTCGCAGTTCCCGAACAGCGGAGGCGCAATGACATGCAGTCTGTCGTACGTATAAATATATGTACAATAATTAATATGTAATAATACATATATATTTAAACTACGATATAATGATATTAATTTAATATATGATATTTTATGGTACACTTATCGATCACACTTATAGTATACCTACATAGATATGGTTGCATATAATTTATATAATATTATTATAATTTATAATCTATATACTGCACGTACCTCGCTGCACTGCTGCAGCACCAGCGGCGGTCGACCAATGACATTCCCATCAGTCATAAAAATATAATAATAATAAAGTTCATTTGAGATTAGATTGTGCGCGAGCGCGTATGTTAGGTATATAGGTACTATGTACACATCATAATAATATGTTATACAGGGTTTGAAGTATATGTATAATGTATATTGTATATATATATAATATGAAGACAGTTAAAACGACGAAGACAATAATGTAAATATCGCGGCAATACTCGTATACTAGCACTTGCATATTTTTTCGAGGTGAATACTTAAGACCAGAAACTATCATAATGATGTATACATAGGTATAGATAAAAAAAACTATGAAACGAAGACAAGCCTGCATGTGTATGGGGGGAGGGGGTGGTTTTGCCGCATTTCGAACTGCTGCTTGGTTGGAAAACTCAAAGGAATAATAATACACCCGATGCGGCACAATATAATATCGATTAATAATTTATTATATATTATTATTATATTTTTATCGACAGAAGACTTACACACACGTTGAATGACGACAATGATAATAATATTATTATGTAGGAATATAATATTATACTATGAGGTTTCGGCGTTTGTGACTTTGCAGCGATGGCCGCCATCGGAATCGCGCGATTATATCACAGACAAGTTTGTTAGGCTATAATAACAATTATTACATTACCACGTTATTAATTATTTACAGTTGAGGGGCTTGCCGTAAAAACCAGACAGATTCGTTTTTTAGGTATAATTTTTACGGTAAATGAACTTACAGCAGTAACATGTGGTTTACCTTTTTGGAGTAAGAATCAGTTGAATCCGGAGTCTTACTGATTCTATGATGAAATAGAGTTGTGTTTTATTTATACAAATATCAGTACTAAATTTGAAAAAAAAATGATAACGGTGGAGAAAAACAGATAAGTCCGTATTGGTTGTGTTATTAATTATTACATTTTTTATAAAATTAGTACAGAACATAAGACGAATCAACAACGGAGTCACACGTATATTATGACCCCGGGATCTTTCATAGAATTCAAAATATTGTTCAATAAATATGATTTTCAAAAAAAAAATTATAATGAGTTTTTCAATCAACCCAAAAACTTTCAAAAAGAGAACTTGTGTCTTGTTTTTGGGGAAATCGGCCCTTTTTTATTAATGTTACTTTATTTTAATAGTGATCGAAAAATTGGTAGTATAGAACTATAGAACAGTGACGTGTTCCAGGAATCCGAAAGCGTAATTTATAGACGAGCATCAATTTCGCGAATGTGCAAAGCACCACCGCCGCCGAACGATGTCTATGAAAATTACCCCTCCCTGCTGCAGAATATATAATAAATCATAATACAGGGCATAGGCTAGAGTCGAAAATCCGTTGGCAGTCGACAAAAATCTCGACGGTTCGTTGTATCATGGGCACACTATCTGCATGTTTTATTATATACTGCAGTAACGTTTTGTAATTATATGGTATAGCATTAGCGACGGTCAAAGGCGTAAATACGTTAAAAAAAGACATTTTTATGGGAGAGCAGTCATGGTCAATGTAATATATTAAACGCGCTTTTGCCGCAATCCGAGCAGAATAAAACACAATAAGGTTTGAAACAAATGTACAAAATGTATTTCGTTTCAAGTTTTAACTCATATTATAACCATAAAGCCGTTTCGTTGTAATACAATTTTTAACACGGTTTATTGAATCACATGCGAACGGCGTGTTTTTAATATAAGTAACATTTTTCTTCGCATTAAATAAATAATAGCAATAACAATAAAAAAAGCAACAGTAAATTATAAACATTTATTTTTACTGTTTTAATAATAGACTGAACACGAATAATGTGACTCACTGAAGTGAAAACTGATTTTCGACTTCATTTTTCTGCAGAAGGTAAGTAACCTAGGTATAGAGGGATATAAAATATACAAAAAACTTACTTGTAAAATACAATATGTAAATAATTGTTTATTGTTTATCATTGATAATTATTATTGTGCGGGTAACACAAAAACTACGAACAGAATATTGTTACATATTACATATACATTTCCCAGTTAAATAGTCGGGAGTAAATAAACGTTACACGAAATAATAACGACGAATGTTTATTTCATTCGAATTTTGTATAGGTATATGATATAATAAATTATAATATGATTAGTTCTCACATTATTATTACAGTGCGATAAAAGAATATATTATAGCTAAGTACGCAATAAAGAATTTATTTAACAAGCGAGCGACCAAAGTAATTATAGGTAAGTTATATAGAAAATATAATAGGGAAATTCAATGTATCATCTACACATACATTTCGGTGACGACCTCGTAGGTTTACTCAGCAAATTTGTCTCTAGCCATAAATTGTTAAAACAATCGATGAGAATATTTTAAACGAGCTGGCGCATTGTTTAAAATGGTGTTAACAGTTCAACATTTTTTTTAAAAAATAAATATGAGCCAATATGCGTTATTCCTTTTGATCATAATATGACTATAACATTTTAGGAATATAATTTTACTTAACGAACCAACGCGAATTCGAATTCGACATCGTATCAATAATATTATTATATTCTTTATTAAGACTTCCTCAAAACTAAGTATTTATTTAAATTTAATTCGTGAATATTAAATGTAGATAATTTTTTGTCGTTTCAACTTATAGAGATTTGCAGATTGTTATTACTTAAAAATTGATTTGTTAAATTTACTTCAACCCGTTTAGTTGAATAATCGATTAAACGTTCTCCGATACTCAAGGCTAGAAATAAGGATTTATGCAAAATATATAAAAAGGTCACTTAGCTGCATACTATACATATATAATATAATATATATCATGTACTTCAGCAACAGACGACCGACGGTATAACAACTATCTGCTTGCCCGATGCACTAATAAGATTTCGATGGAACGAATCGTAAAAAGATTACTCCGAACTAAAAAATGGTATTTGATGCTCTACTTTTATATTTTATACAGAACTACTATTAAGTTTTAAAAAATAGAACAAGTATTTTTATATTATATAGTTCAGCGTGACGACGCATTGTTTTAAATTTCATTTGAATCCGTTATTAAAATATAAAGGATTAAGTGTATTGTACACAATAATTAGGTATAATATTATGATCACTATAGTAAATATGATTAATTATAAAAAGTCAAAATAATATGTAATGCAATAATATAGGTACCTATTTAGTGAATAGGTACTTTAAAGACGATCTATCGATAAAAGGCAAAAGTTGTTTGCCTGGATTTCGTGTTTTATCTTAATTCGATAAAGAACTTTTATCACGCTGTAGACAAGTTACCAACATACAATTAATAATAGTTCAAAGAAAGAAATATAAAGGACAAACGAGCGTTTATAGAGTCCCTACTTCATACCCCTTGGCAACACCTGGATCGAAAAGGACGCAACATTTTAAGGAGCCTCAATAATCAATATTTCTAGGAATACTAGAAGCGTATTTGTAACTATTTAACTAATTAGAATTTTATTCGTTTAAAAAAAGAAAACATGTGTGTTAACTATGTGGAAACAATATTACAATAAATAATAATACAACGATATGACAATACTTTGGAACAATCAGTATGAACTCATATAATATTATCATAATATATAGGTTAATATTATAGAAAAAATAATGTTATAATATCACGGATTTACAAATGTTTCGTTTAATAAGCGAAAATATTACATGTCATCATCACTGACTCGAAATAAAAACGTTTTTATTATTTGACAGGAAAGTTCGTAAATAATTACTTAATAATAAATTAGATATTTAAACAGAAGTCCCTCATATTCCGTTTACGGATACAATTCTATTTCTTTTTAATATGATTAATGTGCACACAATAAAGTCGGACGATGCAAGCCTCTTCAAAATTTTATCGAGTACAAAAAAAAATGAGAGAATATAATACAACTGACTTTTTTTTAAATGGTCGAGTATCAATCAGTTATGTAACAAAATCGCTCCTGTAACGAACAAGAAACAAGGTATTAACTATTACCGTCACTAATAAATTTGAATCATGTAGTCATGGGGATAAATCGAGGAATAAATGGTAAAAACAATTAGGTTTTTGTATAAAAACAACAGTACCTCCCAATATGAAGTCCACAGCATCGTGATTGATATGCCGAAATGAACTTTTTCTAAGATTCAACACCAAATATAGGGTGGGTTCCCTCACCCTATATGGTGGACAGCGTCGGGTTAATTATATGATGAGACACCACAACGTGTAAATACTAAACGAGTATCCTAACCTAACCTAACCTAACCTTTAGTAAAATCAAGTCACACACCAATATTAAAATTGATTTAGAGATATTAAAATTATCAAGAGTATGGAAAAGGTCATATAGTCTAAAACCTAAGTAACCACTGTTATATAAAGTAAATATATTTTAATCAATAATATAATTATTTTGTTTAAACGTATTCAAGGTTAACATTCTATGAGTGACGAACGGAATAGCTCTCGATTTAGTTGTATATAATATTTGTGGCCTGTTGAGGAGGGCACGGCTTCAAAAGTAAACCTATGAAACTTTTGACACCAGACTTAGGAGAACCAGGTATTGTTTAACACCCTTACAAGAGATAATACTGTCACTGATTTTTTTATTTAATATATTATCTTGTTACTAAACCAGTAACATATTTGTGAGCAAGATTTTTCAGTAATATGGGCTGGTCAAAACGTTTGCCCCTCCCCTTTCAAAAAACCAAAATTGCGTTTCTGAGGGTTTCCTCGTTCCCGAATTAAGCGATATAGAATATACCAGCCTATCGGTAACCGCATTCATTAGTGAGTGTGCGTGTATGCACGCACATAGGGGAGGATTTCGATCGGACAACGAGGATGATATTATGAGACGGAGACATATTACGTTCAATAATATACTCACTGACGATTATATAAAGTATATAATAATGAGACGAACGAATTCGTTTGAGGTGTTCTGCAGCAGCAGAGACAATAACGATGGGACGAAAGTGTTCAACTTTGGCCGTTCGAAGGCAGAGCTTGCGATTAAGGTGAAATCATATCGTTCGTGTCGTAGTCTTCGTAGTTTTGTGAAGCATAAAAAATCGAATGGATAATAAAGGATTGTCTTCGGTCATCGGACGAAAAAATCACTACGCGGCGGTCGCTCACTGCGTTCGGATGCATACTGGCCGAGACTACATATTATTATTATTAAATTGCGCGTCGGCGGCACCGTTCAGCGCCGCACTACCGGTGACGGCGGCGGCGGCCACGTGGGAAACGCGCCCTTCGGGGTGACTCAACAGCTCTAGTACGCACACAAACTATAATATTATTCTATATTGTAATAATACGGCGTAGTACGGGCGGCGGACGTATTATATAGTAGTAGCGGTTACTCCATATAATATTATGCCGCACCAGTGTAGGTATTTCTGGTTTTTGGTTCCGCGTCGTGTGTACCGGCGTCTGGTAACGTCGTCGTTTTTATGAATGAAACTCGGAACCAGACGTTCCTCGACGAAGGGGGTCCGCGCCCGACAACACCGCACCGTAGTCGCGCTCGGCGTTCGATTTTCCCCCGTTCCCGGTCCGACGCATAATTTTTTTCGTTTTCAGACGCACTGCGGCTCGCCGACCGGAACAATCATCACGCAGTAAGTTGTACGCACGTCATGCCCGATAGGTATGATATTTTTTATTTATAATATTATATTACTGCTTTGTAGTGGTGGTGGTAGTGGTGGTATTGTTATCATATAATTTCGTTATTCACCGTCGTCAACGGCGAGCGCGCGCGCGCCCAAACAGCTGACGTGTACGCAAACCCTCGTGGTTTACGTGATCACGTGGAATAGGTGATATTTAAATATCGTTATCATATAACATATGTATTATTGTTGTTACGAATACGCGTAAAACCTCGTGTACTATAATAGAATAATTTATGATAAGACGTGAATTATATGTATTACAATATTATTACTTACGGACAAGACTTGAGACTTCCTATATTACAATAATAGGTAGGTAGTATAAAAGTTTAAAAGTGACGTCGGCGGCGTTTCTACCGTTTGCGCCGAAAACCCGGCGGCGGAGGTCCGTTCTGGGGAAAACGCGGCGACGGATAATGCGCGTCGGTCGCGCGATCTTGTCGTGGCGGGGGACGGACGAGCGGCCACAGTCGTCGTCGGCGGGAGATCTCGCGCGCGCACTGTAACAGCATCGCATTATCGCAACCACCGCCGCTGCCGCCGCCGACGCCGCCGCCACCGCCACCACCACCGATGAGCCGATGCGACGACGGTGTGTGCGCGCGCGTGTTTGCGCTCCGTGGCATTTCGGTGGGATTTTTTTTATGTCGTCGTCGTCGTCGTGGCCGTCGGCGCATGCGCGACATCTGCCCGACGACGAGTGGTGTCGACGCAGTGGGATGGGGATAAGTGGGAGAGGGGAAGTTAGACGCCGCCGTTAAGTTGCTCGGCCGCGGGTGGCGACAGATGGGCGGTGGGGTGGGCGGGAAAGCGCGTACGCGTGGTGCGAGGAAATCCCGTGCGGAACGCGACGCGACTGCAGACGGGCCGCCGTCGCGGTCGGGTCGCGCGGCGGATTTCTTTTACGATGTACTGTATAGTTGTACAATTCAATTTTTCTCAAATTTCTTTGGTTGCCATATTTTCTAAGCAATAAACGCCGAACGAAATCATACTAAAAGAACTAGGAAAGACTTAACAAAAACTAAACAAGAACCATAGAATGGCCGCGTACTATTAGATAAAGTGATGCAATCTCCCATCACACTGGTCGGGCAGACGCAACGGCACTGCAATTTTGGGGATAACAGATTGTGCATATAATTGGCCTAGAGGCGTTTATGGAATATCAGAATTTAAATATAATATATAATATATATTGGTAGTATGAGAAAAACTAAAAAATCATATAAAACTGCATTAATACTGTATTAAATTTTATTGTACAGCGGAACCTCACCATTTTTAACTCGAGGTACCTCGAACACAGTCAGTGTTAAATTATTCTATAATCAGATCATTCAGCGTTGGGTTTACGTGTTCCGGTATGTCAAATTTCCATAATATGTATCCGAAGTCGAATTTTTCTAAACGTCGTCAGTCATTATTCGGCACCCAATAAATATTATTATTACGATCCATTGACTAGAATGTAAGCAGCTAGAATATATTATGCAGTATACAGTGTCTAGTTGATTAAGTATAAAAGCTTATAGATATAATAAGACTTATAAGCTAATAATGAGATAATCAACGTTCTGCTAGAGACCGATATAATATTATTACGAATTGTACATATATTTTGAATCAACAGCCCGGTATCACGAAGTTTCAATACGTCGAATTTTGATTTTTGGTCCCTCGAGACTTTGAGATGCCGGGTTCCATTTTACATATAGATATTTTAATCTTGTATAACTTACAATTATTACAAAGGTACAGATAAAAAAATCCACCCGAACGAAACTTTGTCTAAATTATTACGATTTAAAAATGCTTATAAATTGTATATAAATTAAAGTATCAATCATAAAAAAGCCAACGTAAGGACACAGACAGTGTTCTTATCTTTCAGTTGTATAGGTAATATGTGAATTCACTCAAATATTAAAAGTAACAACGCAGTTCTGCTAAACATAAATTTGCTATGTAGCGAGTGGGTCAGAGAGAAAACAAATGATGCACTGACATCCTCTTAAAAGACAGAATACCTTTCTACACCATTTTCACCACTTTAAGATCAGCTGCAGTGCGCAATGATGGGAATAAATTATAATATAATAATCTAAATATTATGCGATGCAATATTAATATATACATTCCCATCGGACTGTCGAGCAGAAATGTAAAATCGACATGCCGATACAACATCGTAATAATATAATATATAGTATTAATCGTATATACAAAGCACATCATTATCATGATGTTGCTGTGAGGGTATGTCCTGCAGTTTGTGTGTGCAGCGAGATGCGTTTCGTATTATAATAATATGCAGTGCACAACGTTATCACGCGTACTATTATTATTATTATTACGGTTTTTCGCGCCGCACTATATACAACCACTATAATATCGTATTGTACAACATTCCTCGGCGATTGTTGTTCGTTTGCGATTATTATTGTTCTCGGATGGTCATGGTCGTCAACGACGTCATCATCATCATCATCATCATCATCATAATCATAATCATCATGATGATGATGATCGTCGTCGTGGTCGCGTAAAAATCACTAATATTAAACATGGACATAATTTTATTATACAATCACCACCCGTCGCCCGCTAGTCGCGCTTTATCTTTTATATTATTATATGTTGCAGGCGACACAATATGCAGGGCTTACACTTGAGATAACAAGCACATACAATGTACATGTACATTGAGGCGATTTGGCTGATGTAAACAAATTAATATCATCATACCATAGCAGTTGCTGCAGTATTCGCGGTTAATTTCGTTTATTTTTCAACGCCGAAACAGCGACCAAACTATAAAATGTTTCATTAACCGACGACGTTTTTAGTCGTTAATCATAGAACGCAGGCAAAAGAAAATATAAATAATAGAAAACGGTACCTATACAATATTATACCTGTACAATATTTTGTATTATGAGCTGCAGATTACAACTTATAAGTTGGTTATTAGGCCCACGCCAAAAAATAAAACCAGTGATGATTGCATTACTAATATTGTAGGTATTTAACTCTGCAGCCGATTAAAATATATACCACGAATGCAAGTATATTCGTCTCTAAAATTCTACATCGCGGAATGCTGAGTCGTTAAACATATTTTAATGAATGAATCGATACTAAAGGTAAGCTATATAATATTATAATAATGGTCACTCAAACGTGATTTAGAGGCCAACGATTGGTTCGTTAAATGTCAGTGAATCACTACTGAATGAATCGATTTTTTATGCTACCCGGCGGCATCAACGAGCGTACACTATGCAATTTAAAAGGCAAATAATCGAATATTATTATATTCACTGCTGCGGCGGTATGCGTCGTGTTATATATAACGGTGCGGATAGACAGAAAAAAATGAAAATAAATCGAATCGGCGGAATTATGTACAAGCGTTGACGACTGCACTGCCGTTGTTGTTGTGTGTGTGTACTTACGAGAAATCGTATAAAAAAATAATACCTAAATAAATATACAAAGTGTGTGTGTGGTGTGTAAGTCGATAAGACTCGACTCGTTAGGAAAAAAATCATATTGCGAGTGTACACACATTCACGGCGTTTGCCGACGAAAGAGGTGAAATAATAAAGAGAGCATACAAATAAGGTGTAAAGTATATAAGCTGTGTGTGTGTGTGTGTGTGTGCGTGTGTGTGTGTGTGTGTGTGTGTGTGTGTGTGTGTGTGTGTGTGTGTGTGTGTGTGTATTGAGGCGTTTCAGGCGTTTGGTGTGACGACGTGTGCGCCTCGCGAAAACTGTACGTGACGTTCTACAAAGATTCCGAAAGTCTTTCATGTGCTGCAGAGTTATACACACAAACATCACACCCACATTTCTTTGACTCGCTGTGTATAAATCTGAGCACACAGACTCCGCGCAGAGTCGACTGTCAACAGTTTGAAATGTTATTGCTTGATACCCATTTATAATAAACAATATAATATAATAATACAAGTACGAACTTCTTTTACTCGGGTGTGTGTGTGAGTGTGTTTCGCATTATATCATCATCGCATAATATATATATATATATAAAGGTACCCGCTGCCTATATACGTATAATCGTGTGTACGGAACTGAGACACGCGCGCGAATTCATTTAATACAAGTTAAAAGGTACGCCGATCGATCGAAACTCCGCTCAGTCTTATAATATATAATATACAGGGTGATTCGCCTGCAATCATGCTCACCCCTTTATCTTCTTTGATAATGCTAAAGTATTTCGAAATCTGATTTCAGGAATTTTTAAATATATATTTATTAAAAGCGACCACATTTTGAAATTCTTGAGATTTTTCGTATTCCTGTGGAAAGACAACACGTCCGGTTTTCATTTGAGATTCAAATTTCTTTGTATTTTAAATTATTTGGAAGATAGTTTTCGGAAAATATTGAGTAATTTTTGAGTTATTAAGATGTATGACATAAGGATAATGATAATAGATTTGGAAGATATTATTTATGGTGACCAGGAGACTATCATGGTAATTTGAAAATTGTAGTGATCAAAATATTAACTATACAGTATAAATGTATAATTATTCCATCAACATTTATAATATTTGTAAAATTGGTCCAAGTATAATAAATAATAGATCCAATATTAAGTTTATTTTTATTTTTTTCGTAAGACGATATTTAAAGGCTATTATTCTTTTAATATAAAAACAATTTACGAACTGGGAGACACTCCTCGTTTGAACTTTGAATTGGATATATATCAACATTTTCAAAAAAAAATATCAACTGAATAGTGTACGGTAAAAAAGAAGACCTCCCTATCATTTGAAAAACCGAAGTTTGTTTCGCAACAGGAACGAACACTGCTGGAGTAGAATAAAAAATTTCATACGTTTTTAAAATATAGTCTATATTTTAAAGTCCAAAAAATCGGAATTAGATTACATTTTACTATTAGAAAAAAAAATGGGATGAGCACGTTTGGTGAATCTCCCTGTACATACAATATATCTGTACTCACGCACACGCTGGGTAAAAGGAAAATCGTTTCCCGATACGACTACGTGATGTATGTATGTTATTATTATAGGTAATACGTACACTACCAACGCACGGGGTTGTTATTATTTCGTTGTATACAGGGTGATTCACCTAGAACAATCACCCTCAGTTTTCCACTATAGTAATATATTTTATTCGAATTCCGATTTTTGGCATTTTATAAGTTGAAAATATACAACTACTTTAAAGACAACGTTTTCAAATACTTACACTAATTACACTACTTACATATAATAGGAGTGTCGTGTGACGATATGAACTTCTTTTTTTACCAAATGAAAATCATCTTTTTTTAAAAATAATTTTGGTTTAAGTTTAGTTAAATTAAAAAAATATATATACATTTTCTTCATAACTTAGAGTTAAATAAAAATGTAATTGGACATCGGTAAGTACATAAACTAACCATGTCTCCACTAACCACTCATTTTGATCAAAGAACACAAAGGTATCTAGGGTGCTCATGCACAATCTCAATACGGACAAAGTTAAATAACTCATAAACTATTCGTTTGTCAAAATAGACTTTGGATACATCGGAATTTTCAAAAAAGCTTTTACCTGATTAACGGTTTATGCAAGAATGGAAAGGCGATTTTGAAAATCTAAGTAGATACACAAAAACAAGACATTTATAGGATTACTATTAAAATTACCAAAGATCACAGTATTTGTATCAATTGTATTTGCACTATCAAACGGCAATAGCAATGAGCGTGCTAGGCGTGAATCACCCTGTGCCTACAACAATCTATATCGGCTGCAATATGACGTTTAATATAATCGAGCACGGACAGAGCATAATTTATAATATCAATATAATAATATGATGTACACGCAGTACGGACGGTTAACGACGGCGGCGCGCTTGTGTTCGTCGTGAGATCTATAATAATATAATAACATAATATAATACGCACACCAACCAAGTCACACTGATCGCGAGGGAGGGTTCAATATTTGCGAAACGTTTGCTATATATATTATTATTATATGTGTAAAGCGTGTATACTGACGTGTATATGTATATATACATATAACTTGTGTGTGGCCGCTATACATATATAGATTATAGATAGATAATAATATTATATCGCCGTGTGCAATTCTCCGCGAGCCGCTGCAACAGAGTGGTTTGGACTTTGTTAGTAATAATATTGTATTTATGATATATAAGCGTTAATCCGCGCAAAAGGACCAGATATCCGGTTAAATACAAACGATTCGCAAGCCAAAGACCATAATAATAATAAGTGTCCTATTTGCCGTACACACGGCGAAATGATAAAAAAGTGTTACGATAATAATAATAATAATAATAATAATAATAATAATACAGGTACGAAGAATATAATATAATGATACTGCCCGCATTCACACAGCGAGGATAAGCCAGTATTATGTGTACGATTTTAAATCATTTTATAATGATAATTATTCGGCCGTCGGGCCGGTCTATTGAAGACCTACATTGAGTAGGTCCTTCACTCATACACACTAATACACTATACACATTACAATATTATATTGTATTAAACACACCGGCGCGGCGATTAGATATTAAATAGTAAAAACTAAAAATGGCATGAAAATAATAATAATACAATTGTATTAATATTATAGGTTTTTAGGTCTGCGCACGTTGTTGCAGCGGTCTCGTCAATAAGCCCCATGTAAATCAAATGAATTATTCTCCGGTAAAACGTTTTTAATTGTATTCGTGCGAAGAGGAGTGATTGCGCAATAATAGCACCAGTGAAACCGTCGAGGGTATGTATGTATAGCCCGTGGGAAAGGGTTAATTATTCGCAATAAAAATACATTAACACGGGTGGTGTGCATTATCATGTCGCATTGGGAAAACAGAGGACAACACACGATATTACGATAAGTCGATAACCATTTCACGTACGAGATGATATACAGAGCGATTCGACGAGCATACTATCCCCATTTTTAGTACCTGATCCATTTATCCAAATTTTAATTTTTGGCCTTTACTGTATGATTTTTTTGGAAGTATTAATGTGTTTAAATTGAAATTCCAACGAGCATAATAGTTGCCGAGTCATAAAACAAGAGTGCCTACTAATACAGTTTATAAATTAGGTATATAGTCCATGATAGTTGGCTAAAAACTATGGGAGCTTTAATGATACGACTATATTGTAGTTATATATGCAAATATGATGGCATTTAATTAGGTAAACTTAAAAATTCCAAAAACTCAGAATTTGATTAAAATTGTCATTTTTAAAGAGGGATGAACATAATATGCTCGGTGAATCATCCTGTATATATAATAATGCTTATATATAGGCGGAAAGTTTTAGTGAACATTGTGCGCACGCGATGCACATTATTAATACATTGTGGAACACAAAATGGACAAGTCTGCAGCAGGCCTCAAATTAAAAAGTTTGAACTTTATTTAGAAGCATCGATGAGGTGGACCACAATAACCGCTCTCGAGAGTCGTTAAGTATAGTTGAAACGGTTAATGTTTATATATTTATTACTATATAGATTTACTACCTATACACACATACCATACGTAGTAGTATATTTACAGTCTACACTACATATATATATAAATTCGCACATAGTTTATTATATATAACATATATATATTGTGGCTGCAGGTAACGGCGCTGGATACGAAAATATTGCAAGTATATAAAACAACATGTCCAGGGGGGGGGATGCAGATAAAATAAATGAAAAATTGTCAAATAAAGAAAAAACAATAATTTCCAATACTGCAAATCGTCCGTCTCTTTTGCGCATTTAAGGCGGTCGTAAACAATATTCCCATACGGTTTCGAACGATAAAGAAGTCAAACCAGAAGAATAACGATTTAAGTAGAATATATATACACCAAACAAAACGTTCGAGCACGTCAGCAATACTGTGAATGAGTTCTATTCAATTGGAATGCGAAATGAGATTCATTCCATACGAATGCGTCTGCGCGCCGCACTCGTATAACTTTCATACGCATAACGTGCGGCGAAATATTTTGTTGTTAATGCGATTAAATAATTTACTAAACATCGCCGTAAACAGTCCGCCGACAAAAATCCTGTATTATGTACACGAGCAGCGTACCAAACGAATTACGAATGTCTGCGGTACACAGCAACACGATATAATATTATGAGCGCGATAATAACATAAAAATATAATAATTATCATCATCGGACAACATAATTCTATCATGGTCTTGTCTTTGGAAAATAATTAGTGAAATTAGTTACACATTACATGAATCAATATGACAATATAAGTCCACAGAGACTCAAACGAAAATAAATAAATCGATTATCACCTATAGTAAAGTGTAATGCTATCGTCACAATACTACAGTCGTGCGTGACGGCCTAAGGGCGACGGATGGTTTCTAATTAAAACATATATTATATTATGATACATGGGCAAACCTGTAGTAGTTTGAGAGAGATGATGCACTTGCGCAGGTTTTAAGAGCATTTATCACGCTTAGGTGCTCGTGTAATATATGGTACCCCCTATAGGTTGTTTGCGAGCTAGCAGTCATATATACAACTCGCAGCAAGGACACGCACGTCCGAGGAAACACATAATTTACATTACAGGAGGTACCTATACATTTATGAAATCAAACTGAGGTCTGAAATATGCCTAAATATCATGATGTATGCATAGATTAAGTACGATTTCGAGACGCATGTTATAATGTAATATTATGCTAAACATAATTTAATAAGTTATGTATTATATCATGTCGATTTTAGCGCTCTAAATAATTTCACCCGACGACGATATTATCTGCTCCAACTCTATCCGATCACATATTATATTATTATTGCACATATACCTATATATTATATTTTCCGTGTGTTAATAAAAAGTTGATAACGTTTTGAGATTTGGAAATTAATTCTAATGAGTCGAAATAATAACGAGGACACACATAATATTATTGCTATTGGCTAAACTGCAGTGTCGCATAAAGTGCGATTGATTATTATATGAGCTGCAGGACAAGGGCGGACCGGCGGCGCGGCGCCCGACGACGTCCGCGTGCTAAAACAATGTAATTTGTATGACGAAAAATGCAGTGATAAAAACGGGTAAATTATGGTCGAACAACGCAATAATATAGGATCATTACCATACCGAAACCATAAACTAACCGAAAGTGGTAATAGTGGTCATCGCCAAAAACGCGTGCGAAGGCCACCCCTATTAGTATATTATCTGTCTCCAGTTCCTTTTTTTAATGTTTTACAAAAATTGTATAATATATACTACCGTATAAAACATCTGAATTCTGAAATGTTGTCCACTTTTCGGAGGTTTCACTTGAACTTTGAGGTACAACAAATACGTACGGTTTTCGTCCGAAGAGTGTTTCAAAAGACGATACAATGCGCGGTTCGACCAGTCACCCCCTCCCCCTCCTTTGCATTAGATAGGTACCTATAACCAAGCCTGGGCAAGTTAATGATAATTTTTAACTGAGCTAAGTTAAGTCAATTTAAGACATTTTAAAAAGTTGAAAGTTAACAGGGATCTTAATTATTTTAAGTAACACACTAACTTAAGTTATATTTATATTTACTATATTTATTATACAACTATTTATAAATGTACGTAACTTGGATTTCATTAAAAGTAACTGCTGGTCATTAAGCCTATATATCAATAATAATTAGTTAAGTCAAAGATCAAGGTAATGAAAATTTAATTTGAAAAAGTTAAGGTAAAAAGTTAAAACTAACTCAACTTTTTAACTAGTTCATGCCCAGGCTTGCCTTTAACTATACTTGTAGTGGTAACATGCCTTTATGTTTTATATGACAGTGACAACACGCATAGGTATCTATTATTTTATTGCTACCGCCTCACGACTCGTTGCGGGGACGTCTCGGCCGGCTCGTGACACCTATATAAACGCGAAGAATTACTATATTATGTACGTTTCCAGATCGTACTTTTACTTGGGACGTGTTTTTTTTCAACATCGATTATAGTATCGTCGACTCCACTCGCCACTATAATATAACCTTTCCCGTGGCCGGGTGCCAGCCATAGTATACACACACCACTCGAGAGATATCCACCGTGCGCAGTAATAATAGTCGCTCGATGGATGTTTACATGTGTGTGTGTGTGTGTTCGTTTCCTCTGTGTTCAACGCTATTATAATATTATTATATACCGTCTAATTTGCTCCGGTTGACCCATTGTTGTTCGAACTATATAGGCACTGCGGCTAATACATCCATTGTCTATTTTGGCATACGCACAGTGTGTACACACACATATACACCTATACCTACGCTTCCGTAAGTATATACCTATATATATATGTGTGTGTGTATAATTGAGATTTGAGATCCAACACTATAATATATGTACCTATATATCACACGTCAAACTCGCCCTTTAAACACATAGGTACCAGCAGATGGGTACAATATTATACACTGCACGAACCACAACTATATAACGATACTTGATTCGATACGGCGGCTAAGAATACCTATATATATGATATTAGTGTAAAGTATGCCCCGTTCCAATCCGATAATAGTACAATTTAATAAACGAGCATCTATTTAACTCTAAAACTTAGTAAAATTAGGCAGGTACATATTATAAATTAGAGTTACAGTAAGTACCTTGTAAAAAAAATAATATTAAAATCTGTCTTACGTTTATGTTCATAGAATTGTTTCCCTGTAAAACAAAATACAATTTCAATCATTATTATTTTTTAGGCAAAACTATAAATAATGTTTATATTTTAAAAAGCGGGGGGGGGGAGTTTGCTACCCCCTAGTTTGGTACGCGCCTGGTGCCACCTGCATAATTTATACGATGGCTACTGCAGATACATTCAAAGGACAGAGAAACAATAACGCAGTAATAAACTGCGAAACTATAAATCAAATTATTAATTTTAAATTCATTTACACGACAGACGATTTACCCTCCCTCCTCCTATCATGACGTTGATTTAGTTTTTAAACAATCAATTAACAATTACATCATCAATCATCATAGCAATGGTATAAAATTATAAATTGTTCGGAATAGGTTTTACGGATATAGACCGCGACAATGTGCAGTATTAATCATACAGTATTATACATACATTTTCATGTATTTATTATCAATAATTTGCGAACCGACAATATACAACGGAACACCATTCATTCAGCGGTATTAAAAGGAAATTATACAAATCATAATGTATAAACTACGAGCAAGAATGAAATATCTACTGAGAGTAAAAAACAAGACTGTAGGTATATTATTATATTGTATCAAGCGAGTTTAAATTCCAGCCAACGCTGCACAACGTCGGAAAATGCATAATATATAATAAATTTAAATTATTAATATTCCCGCAATTATTTATAATAGATTGGGTTATACTTGTACACAAAGTTCGTTATGTAGGAAAATCAATAAATAATATACTTTAAACAGACTCTCCGGGACGTTAAAACAATGACGTAATAATAAGTGCATTTTATTTAGATGTACAGACAGTGTGTTCCAATAAGTTGATTCATCCCGATTTCAAAAAGTGATATTTGTTGTTAAATTTGTAGTACTGATTACAGGTTAGGTTAGCAATTACATTAAGTTTTTGTTGCAATGTTTACAAATGTTCAATGCGTGACTTTAATGCGCAATTATTACTCGCACGGCACACAATAATCTATGAGGAATATCAATAATAATGTTTTTTTCATAAACATAAGCACTTTGTTCGCTCTGTTCTCCGGACCTTACTGCGGTCTGTGATTCGTTTCTTTGGGGGTACATAAAATACTCTGTATTCGTGTACCACCTCTCCTTCGCAGCGGAGATGATCTCAACGAACTCAAAAGTCGCGTTGTTGGCACCACCTGCAACTTGCAGATTAGGAGAGGTCGACATGCTTCAACAGGTTTATACGAAATTCGACTATTGGCTTAACGTGCAGTGTGCTGTGAAAGTAATAATATGGTCGTTACACTACACACAGAACATTTGCAAACATTGTAAGAAAACGTAATTGTAACCTATAGCTATGACTTATCCTAACTTTGAATTACCTATTCAAATTGTACAAAGAAAATCATATTTTGGAATCGGAACAATCGTTTTGAAACGCTTTTCGTACTTTAACAATATGTGGCCACAATCGTCTGCAGACCATTTAAAAAGAACTGCGCCATACAAATAAGTGATTGCAAGGCACGTCTGCGCGGATCTCGTCGCAGTGATCGTTCACCGTCGCATATTTGCGCTTTGGTACCTGGTAAATGGTAATACAGGTATAGGTCATACTAAACATTGTACGTACACTATACCGCGGTAGTCTACCGTTTGTCATCGCTTTGGCCGCGTTTTATGATTTTTTAGGGCCAGCACGCGGATACATTTTATCGAGTCGTTATAATAGTATTTTCATACAAATATAAGTTTTATTCTTACACTTGAACTTTTATATAATGTATATTATGAGCTATAATTTTCGCAGAGTTGTACAGTTCAAAAGTACAGCATCGAAGCGTTGTTGTTTTCGAGTGCGAACACATATTATGGGTTGTTAATACCTACCGAATACATACAATATATCATATTATATGAATTGCGCAAGTATAACGAGAATATTGTATGAATATATACAGAGGTACCGATTATTATTATTATTATTATTATTCTGTTAAGCGTCCCTTTACGCTCGTTTTGTGACAAACGAATTTTTGCGCAACGTTATACTAATGTATTCTGTTTATGACACACACATACACATACCGCGGAATGCATTATAATACGATATTAAACATAAACAGAATCGATGTAAATTATTTTTCTCAGTACTCGAGGCAGTAGAAACGTAAAACGTATATTATACAGAGTGATTCGCTCACCCAAGGGTTTTTTCCTTCAATAATGAATTCTGATTCTTGGAATTTATAAGTGAACTTATAGTTATCAGAGTACCTATGTTAAAATTAGTAATAATATACCGTTTGAGGAGCGCAAGACCAACTTCTTTTTTTTAATGATGATATATGTACCTAGGTAACTAAAATGTTATTAACACAATTTTATAATTTGTAAAAATATTGTCTTAATATATTATATGAATAGGTCTATATAAATTCTATATTGCATACATAATGTATACATTTGTAAGACCATATTTTAAAAGTTTATTATATCTTTTGTAAATATATTTTTTATAATTAGAAAGTAGGTACTCATTACAATTTCGATTTATAGATACGTAATAATTAAAAAAAAAATCATATGCATAACAATATGTGCAGTAAATGACTAAAAAATGTTGGGTTCAATTGAAAAATAAAATATGAGATTTGTATAACCACAACTGGGTACAGACCCTCTTTAAATGGTATAATAAACATGAGCATTTGAAAATATGGTCCATAAGTAACTAAAAAATGCCTAAAATCAAAATTGTTATTAAAGAACCGAACAAAAGTGGGTTGGCATGTTTTATAAATCACCCTGTACATCGAATATATGTAAAATTTGACGATGAAAACATTGAAAACATATAACAGGCCGCCTCTAGCTGAGTAGAATAGAAGGGTGGGTTCGATTATAATCAAAACCTTATGTGCATATTGTGACGCGGAATTGTCAAATTACATACACTTTATACATAATATACAAGTGGACATATTACATAAAGTTAAAAGTCATATATATATATGCACACTATATACACAGTGCGCATAGAAGCTCAATAAAAAAAGGTGTATCGTATAGGTACGGGAATATATCTTTTTTTTTTAATCGTGTAAACAGTTATTATATTATTATATTGACAAAAGCTGTGCAAATACCAATAATACACGTGTAAGGTTTAACTTTCATTACTCCCACGAGTCTTTTACGCGCAATATTAAATCTCTACCGACACCGGGGACTTACTGCTTCTATAAAAATATAATGTTTATTATATTATAATATAAACGTTTGAGATGTTTAAATAATACTATTATGTTGTAGAATATTTTTAACGAACGATAAAAAATAATAATAACCAGTGTTGCATAGCAGATAATAAAATTATTTTAATGAACATATAATATACGTTAGTCATCGCGCGTAGGTATACAATAATATGTGTAATTGTGTAAGTGTGTGTGTGTAACTCACGAGAGTAAACAAATAATCTTTACAATTAAATAGACACAAAGTATACGAGTACCTGCAAAGAGGGAATACACCTGTATAATATTATATATCATATTAATGTCGTCGACGATAAGCGGTTTTTCGCATCCATTATCGTTTACAAAATTTGTTTTTACGGTTAACAGTTATTGTAAGTACAAATAATATACATTGAAAACAGTTAACCAAACCGGAGACCAAACATGGTATAATGTGCTATTTACTTTTTGTCGCTGCAGATTAGAAAATTATTATGTGCTGAAAGTTGGTATAAATGTAAATTGGATATGATAATATATAGTGATAAATCAAATACAATTTATAGCAACAATACAAATAAATACGAGTTTTATACGGCCTATATTGCAGGCTATTAAAATATTTGAAATTATATAGACGATTTTCAAACTATATACTATTCGTATCGGATCTACAGTCGAAATTGTTATTTACAGATAATGCCAACAACAGAGTCAGTTTTACTAAAACGAGGGATTTTCAGAAGTCATGTAATGTGGGATAACATTTTATATCGCGGATGATAGTACATTAAAATGATACATCAAAGAATACACGTATATCTATTTATTTATCTGTTGTCCATTATGTTGTTACGTCGGCTGAATAGACTCGAAAGGCATACAATTATAGTACTCTATAATGATAAGTATTATACAGGGTAAACACCCCAAGCATGCTCAGTGAACATTGCTCACTCCCATTTTTTTTATTTAAAAATTAATTCTGATTTTTGGAATTTCTAAATAAACTTAAATGCTATATTTTTAAATTCTTGAGAGTGTTTATAGGTATTATACTTAAGAAGTGTCATCAGATTCGTCACAGTTCCAAAACAATTATTATCCACTGAATAATTTACAGTAGAAAAGGTTGTTCTCATTTGAAGTCGGCAAAATCTGTACCTCCAAAGGTAAAAACATCTAAACAAATTTAAAATACGGTCTCTGCCTACCTGGGTTCAAAAGTTCCAAAAATTAAATCACGATTTACTGCATTGAAGGAGAGGGATGAAAGGAGAATGAGCTCGGTGATTCACCCTGTAATATACCAAGTAGACTAGACTGCGGATTGTTTTTTTCTGTCCAAAGCAATCGAAATAATATTACACATTATACATTTTTATCATCGATACGAGTATAATATATATAATATTGTTCGACGACCAATATACAGCAGATATATAGAGGTACCTATATCGTACCCGCAGCGTAGGTATTATATATAATATAATATTATTACACGTACAGTAGGCATTATACGTTATATACATATAATATATACGAGGGAAAGGACGGGCACTCTACTTTCATCGGGACCAACTATACCAGCGACTTTCACTCGGCCGGGCGGCTATCAAAGTCATTACGTACGCCCGAAAAATCGCAGTTTACGTTGTTCATATACGAGTATAAAAAAGAAACGAGACTTCGCGCACCGTTTGCAGCGGAAAAACAGTATAAAATGGGGATTTTCAAAGCCGGCTATATAAACCTTTTGGACGCGGGTATTAAGTATGCAAATAAGTCGAGTTTTTGGGATTTATTTAAAATCTAAAAACCGTCAAAAGTTTACGAGAATACAATCATATTTCACTTCCCTTCCACTGAAACTTTTAGCGGAGAACGCCGCTAAAAAACTATTGATTTTCAAATAAACAATTTTACAAAACGAGCATTAGCTTATAGCAGTTATTTCGGAGTTTTCATTAATTATTTACCGATTGCAATACAAAAGTGTGGATGTCGACAATAGACATTTTAATGTTTAGGTTAATAGTAGTATTGCTATAAAATGATATAGTATTAGTTTTATTTTCGTACAGAACACACAACAACCTAATAAATTTGTTTAATGTAATTCACGTTTTGGTATTATTTGTACATCAAATAAAGTATATTTATTATTAAATTTCTAAACAACTATGCAAATGTGGTTTTCTTGAATAACAGCAGCAATAGTAAAAACAAAAAATAAAAACGTTTGAAAACTCGAAACATTTTTTGAATAATCAATTATATATATTATATTATGTATACATTATTATATTATACTATTATATATTTATATGGCAGTTATATAAACGCGAATAAAACGCGTTCTATACAGTCGGATAGGTCTAAAACGAATGTGTCGTCTATATATGTACAGCTGGTAGGTAGGTACCTACTACAATTTTCGGAAGCATAATATATATATAATAATTAATAACATAAGTTTTAACAAAACTGTAAAGGCGTGTGACAGCAGCTCAGTCATCCCCGCGAGGTCGATTTTGTTTGAATACTGTGGTATTATTTTATTACACACACGTTATTATTATACAATTATTATTATTATACATTGTGGAAGGCGCACGGATGAAAATAAATTACCTATATGTTAACACTAAACGCTGTGTAGGTATACGCCCGCCAAGACGATATAATTATATATAATATGTAGAGGTGTACGCATAGAAAACCTTAATATTTAATTGTACACCCATAAAGTGATATTGTAATATCAAATTGAAAAGTTAAAACGTTCGATTGATTTCTTCGCCACGCAGAGAGTGGTATGTGCACAATGGTGCGGCACGATACTTTTACAAAAAAAAAAGCGAATGACATTATAATAATAATAATAATATTAATGTATTTAAGCCGCATCAATACCGCGGCGGCCGCCGCCGATATGACGTAGCCGCGGGGGGCTTAAAAAGAGTAAACATTTCTGTTTAAACGTGTCTTAACGCCTTGTTTAAATATTTTGAAATCGTTATTTGTATCAAAAAAAAAAATTAATAACAATAATAATAGAAACTGTCACATACAATTCAAATCATTGCCATTGTACTCGTATAATATGTTGAACCTACACAACACTCGACTTTTATAGCGCAGAAATAATATTTGTAATAATTATATTGTTATTTCTGTATAAACTCGCTGTCAACATTATAAAAAAGGATTCGTTTGATGTTTATTGTCGTATCGATTTGCGCATTAAAAATGCGCGGACATTTTGTCCGCAGTCATTGAGTTTTGGAGCAGAAATTTTTGTTCAAATTTGAGGTTGCAGGTAAGGGAAAACCAACTTTGATCTAGTATACTTTGTTAAAAGTATAGGTGATTAACATTACCCACTTTTCTAGACAAGGACTAAGATAGACGATATTAAGAAATAATAAGTAATAAGTAATAACAAATAACCATAGAAACTATGTCCACAGAATATATATATACTAGCATCGTCGCCGTCTAGACATGTTAGAATAAAAATGTCAAAAAGCTCAAATATTTCGAGGCTCCTTGTAAGTTGTGCTTACAGTAATTTATTCAAAAAATATCAAAACTACATTTCCATAATTTGAAATCTTAAGTTATATATACTATATACCACGATCCTATTCACGCATACCGTCATTATAGGTCCTTACGTCGATATTTGACATAGTTATACTTAATATTTCTGTCAGCAGTGTTGTTGAACCTAACGAATGAAAAAAACGTTATAATAATAGTAATATAGTATTACATTTAAACTAAAACCCTGCTATAGATTCTGATCCTCCCATCGCCTTCGTTCAGAATTTTTTTTGAAGACACTATATTGATCTACTCAATGACGAGGTACGCACTCAAAACCTCTTCTATACACCTAAGAGTGTTTCCCAATTTATTATTTTTTAAATACAATTTTAACGAGACTTTAAATTTATGATAATATTTTTTTTTATAATTTTTCAAAAAATATGAATATTATTATAACGTTATAATATTTGTTAAATTTAATATGTATAATGTATACACATGATGTATGGTTTTAACCTACACAAACTTCAAAGTCATATCAATGATGTTTTATTTTCATGATAAATATTCATAGTGTTATACACCTTCTGTCATTACATCGCACAAGCTATATGGATTCTAAAATAAATTATACGTAGGTAATTCGAACATTCAATTAATTAAAGCACTTTGTTGTAAATATTCGTAAAACGTAAAATATTGTACAAAATAAATAGTTATTTGAAGGGTCTTGCTCTCTGTTAATAAAATAAATAATAATATAGGGTTCGGTAAATTGTATTTGTTCGTGTTTTCAAAATTAGGTACTTTATGATCAAAAGTTTTTAACTAATAAAATAAAATCTATTAACCATAAAAATAAAATAATCGTAAGGTCATAATAATAATAGTAATAATAATAATAATAATAATAATAATATAATAAGTAATATTCCTAAAATAAATTCTCGAATAACGTAGTACCTATATACATTTTAGATTTGTAGTTTTGCATTTATATCAGATGATTTTTATGATTGGAAAAAAGTTCTTTTAACTTTTTCTCTCTAAAACGATCACATACGCGTCATTTGCATTTATTCCAACGTTGTGTAAACCTTTGTTGTAGGATTCACCCTGCAGATTAATGCAGATACAACCAGATAGGTTTTTCTATAGGTACATATACATGATTTCATAGTTTTTGTACATAATATAATATACACACATGTATATTGTATATATATATATGCAATATATTATGAGATCACTCGTTTGTTTTATATTATGTTTTAGATTCTGAGCGGAGCTATGAATGTATTGGTTTAAAAATGCGTTTCTTTTTTGTGCCATATTACATCACTTTTTGAATTAATATAAAAAAAAAGATTCAACTTTTAGGGTACTTTATGGGTTAGAAAATTTGGCTAGTTGATACAAATATATAATATATATTTATTATATTTACATTTTGATTCCTTTTTAGCTCGATATACACATTTCATATTTTCAATTTCTTCGGTTGGTATTTAAGGTTCGTATTAGGTTAGCCTAGCAATAATTATTAATTAAAATTACCTATTAATCATTAGGACCTATATAACGTTTTAAAATCACCAGCCACCTTCGTATAATAGTATAATTAATAATATTATAGTATGAGCAATTATGTTTTTGGAAAAAATTACTTAGATCTATATTAAATTATAGAATGTCATTAGAAATGCTGGCGGTGTGTCTCTGCTCAAAATTGTTTATCATAAGCAATAATTAATGATTATCTTTGGTTAAAAAACTAACAAAACTATTCAGTACCTACTTATTGACGAGATACACTCAAAATTTACCAAACGCTGCTGCACAGTAGACCAGCGACTTCCTTCGTTGATTTTTTTTTAAATCTTTTTTTTGGAGAATAAACAGTCCATAAATATTTATTTTTACAACCAGTGTATGTACAGTTTGTGAACAGGAGATTTTTTACAAGGCTTGGAAGACTTGCATAATGAAGCCAGTGCCGCCCAAATGGTAACATTTTATAGTATTTTCCTACGTTTTTATTTTATACAAATTATAATGATAATAATAATATACATTTTTTTTGTTTCAGACCTTTAACGAAATATGTTATTAATATAGTACATAATATATAGTTTTCATTGTACATACATACAAATAGTGTAGCCGGCACATTACAAGGACGTGTGTATAAATACATTCAGAAGGTTAAGTCCACCGCGCAGAGTTGGGCACATAATATGTGTGTATTCTTTTAAGCTTCGCATGAAAAATATATTATTTTGAATGTACTTACTACAATATTATATTGTGTCAACTATACTCAGTAGAAAACGAGCTGAGGTCTTAGGCGCGACAAAATTCTTATGAAAACGAGAGACTAATAATCTAGTGGTAAGTATTCGCTTATAATATTATCTAGATAATAATACAATGATTTAATAATAACGAAATAGATCAATAATATGGTAAAAAACCCTAGTCCGAACTCAGTCAACTCGAATGCATATTAATATCTCCTTAAAACTATATGCATGTAGGCATGTTGTACTCGTTTAACACGTTCGTGTTTACATGTCAATGGTACAATTTCTCGAAAACTACTAGAAAATTAAAAATAATAACCATTAGCTTTTCAAAATGTAATCTACGCGTTCAATGTCTAATCTACATACATATCATATATATATATACCTATAGTCGTGCCATGTTTGAGGTTTTTTACTGAGCCACCGGTTTTTATCGACTAATATAATAATATACAAATATATATATATTAATAAGTTACAGGAATTAAGTAATACATCATTGTAAAACTTAATTAGGAATTTTAATTTTAAAACCAACTTCAAACTTTTCTTCAATAATTTACCTGTTAAAAATTTGTATTTAAATATTATAATTCATAATACTATAATGTAACATTGGTGAATTTCTAGTAGACGAAATGTTGTATGATACTAAAATAATCTTTATCTGTGATTGTTTACACTTTACACGTGATAAGCAAAACAATTTAATTAAAACAATGTTAGTTGGGTTGCTTACAAAATATTTTAGGAGCTGAGTTCAACAAACTTATGTGCGATTCGCCCATAGTGTCTATAGGTGATGTATTAAAAATCATAATTTTACAGACGCCGGGTCAAGTGGAATTGACAATGTGAGATGAACAAAAAAATGTGTTCAACATTTTTGAAGATGAACCGCAGTGTACAAAAGCACAAGTATGAAAAATATCAGTTGACCTAGTTGTTGGACCTTACGGGTCACAAATCTTGCAGTTTTTTAAGCTTTCTCTTTGACGTGTCGAACACAAATCCATTCTCCAGACACTCTTGTTACTTTGTACTCATCGTAGATCACGGCCAATTTCGGCAGAAACAATCTCACCGGGAAAGAGCTTTATCATTGACAAAAAAATGATTTATATGCATTATTTTAAGGCTTTTAAATTTTTGAACGAGAGTTAATAATAGTTAAAAAAATTTAATTATGTTAAAATCTTATTCCTTTGATATGAGAATATAATTATGTAAATTAAAATTTATATTAATTTGGTATTTAATGAGTAAAATAAATAAAAGGCTTGGAATAAACGTCGTACCATTGGACAACGTATTCATTATAATCACGTCATCAATAGTCGTACAACTTACGAAATATTAAAACGTAAATTTGTTTATAGCTATAGCTAGTTAAATCCTAAGTTTTATTATTTTTTAAATGTACCTACGTACATCGAGTTATATTATTCGAAGATAAGATATGACACAGTATTATTTCCAATCAAAAAAATGAAACCAACTAATTTATTATATTGTAAGTACATAAGTGTTTACGCCCGGGCAATAACATTAACAGGTGCCCACCACCGTCGTCAAGTAGGCAGGCACCTAAAATGCGGTATTGTACACACACACACACATATATATATATATATATAATATATATATATATATAATGATGATAAGAGGACGCGAAAATATTATATTATTATTACTACTATTATTGTTATAATATAACAGGTACACACATGTCGTTGTATAAAACCGACCGTCAAAATCAGATAACTATACTTAAATGTATGACTATAATATGGGTATCATAAAAACTATAAGTACCCACTATAAAAATTTCATTATACGATTTTCGACGGACAGCCCTGCAAAAGATATTATAATAATACGCAGCACTATATAATATTATATCGCCTATTATAAACGAATTATTATTATTTTAAACACATTATAGTATACCGCGTGTTCCCCAAAAATAAGGTACACCCTATAACTTAGTTACTTATATATTATTTAGTACATTGATCATATTTTTGGATTTTGTTTGTAGGACTTGAGACTTAACTGTTGGATCATAGATTCTTGAAAATGTTTCAACTCTTGCACTTTGCGCATGCGCAACAGCTTAACTTCTTCTGCGTACCCTGCTTTTGCGGACACGAGCGATATTATATCTATAATGTGACGCAAAACGGCTTTCGTTTAATTTGAGGGTTTTCCGATTTTCGTGGAGAATAACTACAAACCACTATAACATACGACATTGTTGAATGATTACCATAATGTTATATACAACGGCGGGGAGGGGGGTTGTAATGAACCGGAAGAGCACGTCGATGTTACGACCGTCCGCCGCATAAATACAAAATGACATAATAATAACGATATATGTATACATATTGTAACGATAAAAACCATAAAAGAATCCGTACGAGTCGGTTTTCCATTTTTATTGCTCTCTTTATTATAGTTTAATCTCGAAAATGTGTGCGGTTTCTTACACGCATATACTGCGCATATAATACGATATAGATACAGAACGAGGAGGATTGCAAATCCGACGTGTAATCACCGTTTAATATATATTATATACACCGAATGATCCGTTTAACGTATAAGACCCACTCATTATTTCAAATGAAACTATTAATGTTTTTGAAAATATTGTTCACTATTTTGTCGTCAAAAAACAACATTTTTCGAATAAAAGTATATATGACTTAAAAACAATTTTGTAACTTAAAAATTATGTTTAAGAAATACTTTCAAAAACGTTAGTGTTTTCCGACACAATGAGAGTCTTTTACGCGTTAAATATACATCACACACGACGAACACACGTATATAGGCATACAGTGCGTAAACTTATAGACCACGGCATTTGCACGTAGATCTTACTAGGTACGAAAAAAATAATATTAATATGTTTATTGAAATGTCTACATAAATAAAAAAATATTACTTAAAATCAGTGACAGCTAACACAAAAACCAAATTAAAAAAAAAAATGACGTGAAAAGTATAAATATTTATGCATTATTGTATATTTGTTGTTGTTGTTGTAGTTCAAGTGACAAATATTTGAGCTCGAAAATGTCAAGTATTAAATGAAGGAAATAATGAAACGCAGAAACGACATTAAACCGTGCTTTATAAAAATAATTTAATGCAAATTATTAAAATGGGTGGAGTAATTTTCTAAGAGGGGATTCGCCCTTGATTCAAGAATATTATAATATTTCACAATAATTTTCCCCTCTGTTTTTATTATGTATAGTTTAGAAGAACTTTGAAAATTTATTGACTTTTCTCTTGTTTTCCAAAAAAAGTTTCTTATACTAAAAAGTATGTATACAGCTTAAATTTGTTTTTTATTATTATTATTTTAACCATATTATTTGTTTTATATTCTACGTATATATAAAGAAGACACTATGTATTTAAAATCAGTTAATAATATTGAAAGTTGTAAGCAGAGTAAATAAATGTTTTTATGAACTAACTTAGCTCTGCAGAAGTCTGAACAAATACACTTTGATAATATTCTATGCAATACTATCAACAAAATGAAAAAAATCCGACTGTAATTTGTATGTTTATCAAACAATCGTGTACACAATGATCCTTTACAAACTTTTGAATGCAGATTAGCAATGTATATGATTCGTCTTTATAAAGAACCAATTAAGACCGTAAAAAGCGAAACAACGACATCGCATCTCGTTTAAAACTACAAAAGAAATATAACATAGGTAGATAGAAATGAATTTTACCGGTGTTAAAGGACGAGATCGAAATGCGACAATAAAGCGTATACGTCGTATAATATAATATTTACAAAACGTTTAATAGTCTCCAATTCACTGTAATACCATAAAATGCTTTAAATCTTATGTCCGTATATTATAAGAGAATATGTATAATGTATATATGTATACAACATAATTATATGCACTTGACAAAACAATATTGCGGGTATATATTTACAGAGCATTTCGCGGGATCGCGTACATATTTAGTCTTTCTATATAGGGATGGGCGACTTCATTTTTCTCTGTACCGCTCACGCAAACAAACTGTAGTCAGAATTATATCGGTAATGCAGGTTTTTAAAAATATTTGAGCCACACGACAAACGCCAATCTTTACGTACTGCCTTCATAAAACGCGCAACTTGATTGATTCTTCATCCTTAGGAGATGAACACTCCCCCCGAAGTTTAGTGAAAAATCTGCAGCGACATGTCTCAGGGAAAAACCGCGATGGCTCGAAACCTTCCAACCTAACCTAACCTCGAATCGGTCAACGCAAATGCACGCCGCTTAATATTTGAAAATCCTCATAACTCACTTAAAAATTGAAAAAAAACTGCTGATCGTACATTTTGGTGTGCGTTGATATACATACACAACGGATTCTTACAACAATTCTTCTTTAGTTAGTATAAGAGCAAATATTTTACTTATTATCGAATTAGTGTAGAGGAATGTATGACTGCGTTAAACTTCGCTCGAGTGAAGAGTTTTTTTAGTTATATACAAGTTTAAAAAAATGAACTATTCAAGTACCACATAACAACTCGTTTTAAAATACAAATATGAAAAAACAATGTTTCCCTTTGCTTGAGCACTGTGCTCTAACAGCGAAGAGCCATCATAAGTAAATCTGCTCAAATAATAACCAAACTATAATATGTGAGAATTCGATACGTATGATACTTGCCACATTACGTAAAACACAGAAACAACTGATGCACACGCGGTGAGTACAAAGCACTCTTAAAAGACATGGCGGCGAATTGAACGGTAAAATATTATTATTATTAAGTTATTTCGCAGTACCCAACTATATACATACAGCAGATACCACGCGACTTCATCCCCCGCAAGGCGGAATCGGTTTTTCGCCCATTTGCGAGAGCGCTCGTTCGCGTGTCGGTGTCGCGGGGAGGAAATATTGCCATCCGGTCAATTTGACACCCTCCCCGTAAGCCGCTGCCGCCGCCGCTTCGGAACACCGAGCACGGATGACGTCAGAGGACGACGATGACGCATTATACGTATATACACACACATAGGTACACACCTTTCCGTGGTCGCGGGATAAGTGTAACGCTATAAGGGTAGTCGTCGTCGTCGTCGACGTCGGTGGTGGGCGAGCGAGTGTGCGTCAGTGTATAATATTATAATGTCGGCGGCGAAGACGTTTCGACGGGGGTGGCGAATAATAGTAATAATAATATAATAATAATAATAATAATATTAATAATAATAGTAATGACGTAAGTACCTACAATACAACGTCGCGGTACCTGATCGAATTGAACAACAAGAAATCGCGGGGCGTGAATCATACTCGACGTTTTCCATATATTAAATATATATAGGCAGGTACGCACAAGTCAAGTGTGTATTATATTGTCGTCATATATTATCACATTATATATTATTATTATACTATACACTGCCGCTGTGTACGCGGTGTACCTACATAAATTATGTAACGTCATATGCGCGAGAGTAATATACTGCAAAGGCGCGGACGGGTTAATGAAAAAAATTACCTTAAATTAATTGAGTTAAGAGAACGCTAACACAATTATGTAAATAGTTGACAAACAATAAATTATTTAACTATAATAACAGTTTAAAGTTAATGTGGAGAAGAATTATACATTGACCCAACTCGGATAAAAAGAGGTTTATTATTTTAATTCCCAGCTGGGCTGCAGCGCATATACTTATAATACAGTGATTGTGAGAATTATGAATTTTCAAATCAACTGAAACGAACCAAGTTTGTACTCGTTACAATGGATTCATTTTGACTAGTCAAGTTGAAAAGTTTTTTTAAAATAAACTTTTTAACTTGGCACTGACAATACCGTTAATGGTGGCCACCTTTGATATTTTATTGATCAACGGACGGATGCGTTGGCATATGAGCTGCCCGAAATTGAGCTTAAATGCGTTATATTTTGATAGACGGAGAGGGTTTTCATCTGGACGATTTTTTTCTCTTCGGTTTCGGATGAACAATGTTTTACTGCAAAAACTACTTGCACGTCATAATATTGTCTCGGGGACTCGTTACGGTAAACCAAACCTATCACTTGCAGGGCACGCCATTACCCAAAAGGGTAAAATATATCACACACATCCACTCCAAATAAAGAGTAATACTCGACCAAAAGTCTCAGAGAATGTATATAGGTATCTATATATACATTATATTAAATTATATACGAGTGTATTTTCTTCGGCCACTGCTTTTTATGTACACGCGGAGAAAAACTCTGAACTGGACACACTCTTGTGTATATATATACACGATCACCTCGTAAAACCCACACGTATGGACTTACAAAATCAAACTCTTGCGGAGAAGAGGGGGAGGGGGAGGAGAAGAAAAACAAACACAAATAAAATACAAGTTTTTCAATACGTATATGTGTATGAATATGTGTCCATATATATGTATAATGTATAGAGATGTTATATATATATACTGCCACTGCAGTGTGCCTATGTACAAAAACACCTCTGCACACATATATATATATATAGACTTTCACCTTTCACGGCAAACGCGAAACGGCCAAACTATATACCGAAATACAGAAGATTATTAATACCCGATTAAATACGAAATAGCCAAAATTTCACATATTACACCTAACATCCCGATAAACTTCCTATGACAAATTCCCGCATCCGGCAACTGCAGAAATATCAGTGAACCTTGTTCAAACATCTATAATAGTCACGTAAGTAGTACAACTCAAATGAGACAGATAAGGTATACGACCATTATATATATACAATATATATATATATCAACCAAAAAAGCATATTTTTATGTCATATAATTAACCTATATATATATAATATAGATATTGTACCTCTCTCACAATAAAGCTCATTGTGTGCACGTATATTATTTTCAACACAAAAATTGATTAAAGGATATTTTTTTGGCTATAATATTATCGTCGTTAATTTCGTACGTAAATAAAAGCCATTTGTTGCTTATAAATAAATTTTACAAAAAATGAATACATTAAATTCGAAATTCGAATGATTATGTATATAGTATATAATAATATATTCGACTTTCAATCGACATAAGTGCGACATATATTGTGTGTAAGCGTTAAAGCTCGTTTAAACGTATTTACATTGTACGGTTAACATAACAATATTTTTATGCAGATATTGTTTACACAATACTATAATCGATGTCTTATGAGTTATGAACATTATGTATGTATATTGTATAGGACTAGTAAATATCACATGGCAACCAAAATTGAATAGTATTCATTTGAATCGCAAGTGTACACTTGTGTGTACATGCACGTTCATGAAAAACGAAATTTATGGAACAATTATTTTCATTGGTGATGGGTGAGGGGAGGTATGAATTATGATAGAAACCCTGTACAGAACAACATATTATTATCTATAAATGACACGCAATATAATGAATTAATAAATATTCAATTGTAAGTGATATAGTTTACGAAATAAGTAATGAAATTATAATTTTAACGCGTGAGGTCAATGGTAACACGAGACGAAACTACAGACGTGTAATTTCTCCTTTTTATTTTTATAAACCTGGTTATCCTCGTGTATCTTATTACGTAACACCCAATGGTAAAATACTTGTTTGTTATTTGAAATACATTTTATAGTTTTGACAAAAAAATAAATATGTATACTTTGTATAGGTATTATATACATCACATACTCTCGCATACACGTATCTATCTATATTTATTTTTGTTTTTTATATAATTTAAGGGTTGACAATTCTTTAATCCCCGATGAAAACTTATATCTAAATAAATCAAACGTAGATTACGTATTATTGTATATTTTTTAATAAATTTTAAAAGCTGAACAACAAATAATTGACTTGGGAATTTTGCGTAAGAAGGTTCTAAAGAAGATTTCTAAAAAAAAAATAATAAATCGATAAAGAAAATATTTGGTTGTGTAAAGGGTAATAGAAATAAAATATTTTGTCCACGCTGCAAACTTGTTGACTGTCGTCTTATATTTTATAAGCGTAATTTGTGCATAACTGAACGGAGAAAAAAAATTCCTTACATTCAAAGAGGTGTTAACATTTTTCAACGAATTATCTGTTCATTGTTTACATTTTTCGAACTGGTTTTGGTATTTCAGCCAGAATAACCGTTTGAAATCATCATCATTTAATATAAATAATATGGTTTTAGAAATCCAACAGTCGCGCCATCGAATATTTTTCCATCATATACTTAGAGTCCGTGATTATTTCGCGATTCTGTTCGGTACGCGCACGTATACGTAAAGGCTATACTACATTCGATAATGCCTGGTATTATAAATTATAATTGTAATTGCAACTATTATTATTATTGGTATTACACTACTATTTCCACACATCACTAAAAACAAAAAATGTTTTATTATTTTTACCAGAAAACGATAGCCGCGGTCCACATTGTACACTATGCGCACTTTATGCAGCGTTCAGCGCCATAACCGTAATATATTGTACGCATAACCTAACCTAAGTTACCTACCAAAGTACCAAACCCATCACGACCTTTATCTCCAGCTATCATTTAGTCATTACCTACGTAACGTCTAAACACAATATTGCAGTATATGCAATAGATATTAATATTATTATACATAATAAATTATACACCATACACGTAGTAATACGCCACGCCAGAGTATGAGATCTGACCTAAAATAATTACCGGCGCCAGGAAACTGTTTTTATTATTATTTTCGACGGCGAATTTAACACAGCATTACGGCGTCGGGTAATCGGATGCATATGTACACTATACCTTTATGTATATACCTTACATTATTATATACATCGGTATAGTCTTGAAATAATCGTCTTGAAATCGATATAATTTAATATAATACAGGTTGGTATATAAAATAAATGTGTACCTATATAGGTAGTAGGTACCTACATAATACGCTTTCGTCGATAATATAATATTATATCGTTGTCGTCGCGCGCGAGAGTTGGTTTTAACGGCTGTAGAGGGGAGGGGGTATTTTAACCACTTACAAAAACGTATATATAATATATTCTTGAAATGCATGTTATATACATGACATATATATCGCGTATATACGGGGCCAGTCGTAAAACCAAAAAATTATAATAATACCCGACGGGAATTTCGCGACGGATCGGCGAGAAGTGCGGAGTTGATCGTGCACTCGTCGACCCACCGGCGACCCTACACTCAAATGTCAAAGTTCTCGAGGACTTTTTGTTGTTTCTTGGTATAAAAATAAAATTAACACACGATTAACAATCTGTAAAATTAAAAACACATTAAGTGAATTTGCTAATTTGAACAATTAATTCGGAAGGGGACACCAAATAGTCAGCAGCGACATGCTATATTTCGACTTCATTGGATTAGATTAGATGAAATATGATATGTATTAATTAATGTTTTTTTTTATAAACAATCTGTCGGTACATATTATAAGGAAATAACAATCTATCTACAGTATGGCTTATAGACGTGGTGAAGAACCCGTCCAGTGATTGCACTTCAACTGGAGTTTATACTATATGTACTTAGGTTATTTAGGTCTTACGTTTATTTTAGTTTCATTTATACAAAGTCTCGGGGCCATATGAGCCTCTTGGGAGGATTTCCTTTGATGGCGATAGTCGATTTTGAACATGGGGATTAGTTATAGTATACGACTTTGGAGGCGATTTCTAAATTTAGAGTAGTGTTTGGTCGTTTTAGTGACTATAGGAATGTGGAGATCTGTTTGAAGGGTACGGTTTAATATTTATATCGAGGAGCTTATGAGTCTGAAAGTTTTTGATTGAAATACCTACTCTGTTTGTTTATGTATTGCGTTTTTTTTAGGTACCCCAGAATTTATTGTATTGTGTATTGGTTAGGGGCTTAATCCGAGAGAATAATAAAAGAGAGATCAGGTATAGGGTATTTCGATAATCTATATACATATAATTGTGGAATTTTTTTTGTCAATTTTAAGCTTTATGTCCAAAAAGAGAGAGAGAACGGATGAAGACCGTCGTGGAAAGTGCTGTTGTTGTCGTACCTGTGCGGAGCTTTAGTTTATAGAAACATACTCTAGGTTATTAATTGGTTAGAAGAATATCGAAATAAATTTAGATTTGAGACAAGTCGATACTTACATTTGCGGTCGAACCTACATGTATTTACTATATTATCATAATATCGTAAAGCCGGTGACGTCCGATAGACACCGTACAGGTCGTGTATATAAATTAGTACGTGGAGACGGATTTTTTTCTCTCTCCACGTTTCGACGTGTTATATTATTTTATTATTCGCGATCACGATCGACTCGTTCGGCTGCGGTGCGGTCGGTTTACCGGAGGTGGTTATAACGTATGGGCAGGTATGCGCCCGCACGAACACTGCGGCGGCAGAAAACGTAACGGTCTACATTATAATGTGGTAGCCATAACACGGTCGTGTGGTGCGTGTGGTGCGTATACTATAAAAGTACGAGTATAATATTAATATGTATGTATAAATAATATTATAATGTATATATGGTAATATAATATACACATTATCCAATATATTAATATATATATATATAGACGAAAATCGAGAAAACCAACGTGTAGCAGCCGGTTGATCGCGACGCACTTGTAAAAAACAAATATTTAAATAAAAAACTACGTATCGATCAGTGTAGGTACCTACTGCAAAAATACAAACAAATATATAATATAATATGTTCTTCCCCTCGCCGCCTCCGTTTCGTCGGTAGGTATACATATTATGAGTATATCGAAGCAAGAAAAAAATTACGACCGATAACATAATAGGTATTATAATATTATATACATATACGTAGGTACCTACTGCGGTATAGGTGGTATGGTAGTAGACGATTTGTAATAACCCGTCGGTCGTCACGTATTCGTGAAAGATTACGTACGCGAAAACTAATTACAATAAGTTTTCTCTCTACATATATACCTACAACTGCAGTAGTATCGGAACGTGTGTTATTTAGTAATGTTTTATTTTTACTAGGTAGGTATATACATATAATAATGTTCTATCGATTGTAAATAATGTTATCCGAGACAACCGACACACGGTACGGTCGTACACTGCAATAATAACGCAGTGCGAAATCCAAATTATTTAAAATATGTGCGCCACACGACCCGGATGGCGGCTGCAGGGACAACGTTTTTTTAGTGACAAACAGCGATGACTCAGCTGTGTTGTCCCAAAACGATAACAATATTATAAACCAACAAGTTCGTCAAATAAAATATACGATATAATTTACCTATGTGGGTAGTTTTCACTTAACAATATAATAATTTTTAAACATTAAAATGTCAACGTATGTCAGTATGTCAGTGTGTTTAGCATATACATAATAGTAATAATAATAATGTGTATAAACACAAGTTTACCCTTTATATTAAATTATTAAACTTTGCGCTGCTGCAGTTTGAAAGTTTAAACGCACTTTTAATCGGATTTGTTCACTCGCGCATACATAATAATATAATGTGATATAAATATAAATACAATACGACACAGCATACACTGCAGTACACATTATACACTGAACAATACTACTGAATTTTGACGCATCAAATTATTTAAATTTTATCGACTACGTATAAATACGGTTTATGGATATAACTCATGAGCTGATGTATTTATTTTGTTTTTATCTACTGCATTCAACAGCATAATGTTATTGCATTATTGTATAATCGTGCTAGTGACTATTATATATATAAATACACACACTATTTAGCGAGGCGCGAGCAGCTTTTCTCAAGATGGTAATTTTATACCAAAACTTTTTCACCAAAATAATAATATAATGGTAATTGGTAATAATTTTTTGAATTTTTTTCTAGACGTTTCTAATCGCTTTTTAAGTCACATGTCACAGGATTAACTTTAAACACATAGAGTTGAAATAATGGCAATTTAATGATAAATAATATAATAAAAACCATTCACTCGTAGTTATTCGATTCCCATAAACTAAACGTGTTGCAGATATGCTCATCTTTTGTTGTACGTGTTAAAAAAATTGAAATATGCTACAAATGCTTTACATAACAAGGTAGTATTAATTAAGATCAGATGATCAGTATATGATCGTATTAAATTCGCGATGTTTAACTTTAAATAACTGTAAAAGTATTTTCAACGGGGTAAAGAATTTAAAAATGTTTTTAAACATTTACAAACATGCTACTATTTCACGAATTGTCGTTGAATACTTACGTTGTGATCCATTTACCGTAAGGCATTCGCCTATTTCAGAAATACCACATGGCTTTTGAAAATAATTCTTTATATACTGTTAAGTCGTTACAACACTATATTTTAAGAAAACATTAATTTTCAATTTCGTATTCCTAATCAGAGTATTATTCGAAGTATTTCAATCTATAAAAATCAAATTTCAAAGTAGTTTATAAGTTATATACACTCAAATGAATTTTAAGTTTAGAAAACGAAGTACTGAAACAACATTTTGCGGTGTATCTACTCAGTCTACCGCACACTATCACTTCACATCTAAACTTTAAATAATTATAGATAACATGAACTACTCGTCCGAAATTCGATTTTATATATCGAAGCACTCAAAAACTATTCTGCTTTGGAATGAGGAATTAAAAATGCATGTTGTCTTTAGAATGTAAAAAATTAAAAACACGATGACGATACAACAGTAAAAAATATATTTTTATTTAAAAAAATGTTAACCACTTACAATTTTGCAAAACGAAAAAATTTTCAAAAACTATTAAGCGTCTTTTTAAACATGAGTGCCCTATGTTGAATGGATCATCCACGGATTGTGACACCGAGTGTTAATTAAAGTGACGTTTAGTATTCAGAGCATTTTAGAATGATTCTTTGGGGGTCGGAGAACCATTCATATTTCTACAGAAGAAACCCAACGACAATAATGTGGTTTGTACATCTAACTCTAAGCCACCACGTGTAGGTCATATTATACGTGTTTCAGAAATTATTCGCAATAATACTGATATAATTGTAAAGAGCTTCCAGGTGGCCGGGTACTACCTATATAACAATTCATCACTTTTCTTTTCACTTAAAAGTTATTTCCTCATCTTCAACGAAATTATCAAACGGGTCATCGTATGTAGAAGTGCCTACATATGAATATATTATACATAAATAGGTCAAACTGCAATATACAACTTTTATATTTTATATATTATAATGTGCCATAATTCCAATAAAGCATATAATAATTTTAAAGCGAGAATAAAATATAATAAAACATTATAACATAGTATAGGTATATTAGAGACTACAAACGAGATTGTATCATATTTTGATGATTTGCTGTGGAACAACATATTGGTATATATAGATTATACATTTATACAACCCTTATATTGACCTATTCTGCACGATGCACATTGCACAACGATATTCGTTTTACTTTTTGAAATGAGAGCAGTGAATCCCCGAGCGCAAGAAAAGCATATAACAATATTCCGCATAAGATACAACTCATAAAACCCCGAAGTAATTATAATATTATCGCGAAGCGAAATAACCACAGCCGACAGTTAAACCACTAATCGATTTTGTGTTACCATATTTATACGCTTTGATGTCAGACTGGTTTTATCATATTTATTGTACATTATTATAATATTATAATATGTGTACTTCTTAATACTATCACGCAAACCAAACAACGAAATGTTTACTCTTACACCGTAACGGGTAGGTACTATGGTACGTGCTTTATTGACTTTGACAAAACTGATGTAATAATAAAATTAACAAGCATACTCGCAGAGTGGGTACACTATATTGAATTCATTTTATTTGTTTTGAATTTCAAAATCAAATCTAGTTTATTATTAATGATCTCAAATCCATCCAATAATGTTAACAAAATCGTCCATACTTGTTCAGGATTTATAGCCATAATTCGGTAAATGGATTAGACGTGATATACATAGGTTATATTATAAAAAGTATCGAGTGTACAGGAATTGCAGTGAAATTCCGACAGACGAGTAAGATGTGTAATGTATGGGTACCAATACCCAATTTCTGTTAGTCTCAGAAATCAATGCCAACTAACAATGAATACTATTGTTAATTAACGGAGTCTAAATGACGTACGCTGATATTCTGTGAGAATACCTATACACAACAATACATATATGATAAATAACATTTTTGTACACTTACAATGAAATATAAAACTATTTGTGTACAAAATTTCAGTGGACTAATGCAGAAACGTAATTTTCGGCACAACTATAACATCGACACTCTGGTTGTATAAAAAATTATTTTCGAATATAAAACTACGCTTTTGTGAAGTCTTCGTTTTATTCCTATTATATGGTTCTTAAATATGCTGCGGAATCAACGACCTCTTTACGCGAATTGAACCGTGACTGGAACAGTTTCGCACTGTTTTTTCGCATCTACGCGCAGACACACATACACACGAAAATATACACATACATACATACATACATACAAACATACATACATACATATATATATATATATTATATACTTATACACATACATATGCACAGACGCGCGCGTGCGCGCCGCACGGCGCTCGCGGAAGGTTTATTGAACTTCTCTCGGGTATTCGATTTAAATCGTCGAAAACATGGCCGAAAATTTTCATGATAATTATGACTAGGTACAGAGCAAATACAAATCGGTGCTGCGTACAATTATTCTAATGATATTTTATTCATGTACGAAAAACTTAACCCGTCTTAAAGTATTATTATGTACATAGATAATATGTGAACGAATATATATTATATTATACGTATGCGTGTGTAAGTGTGTGTGCGTATCATGCGATTTCCAAACGATCTATCCGGACAAGAGAAATCCTTGAGGAGATACGGTACATTTTTGTGTTAAAGGAGGAAAAATAATAGAAAAATAAAACTAGACAATAAAGACCGCACCGCGCGAGACGGTGACCAGCTCAGTCACCCCACGAAGTCAAGGTCTTGGACACACAATGGCCTTAACAAAAATTGGCCGTCTTTTCCGCTATTGGAAGTGCAAAATTATCGTCACAGTGTAACCAAACAATACGAATCTGCATAATATGGTTCCATGAGTTATATATTTTACTATAAGTTTTCCAGTGGCTACAATAAATAAAAATAAATATCTTTAAGAAGGAGCGATAGTATATTTTTAAATTGTTCTCGAAATGAGAGTATATTAATAGTAAATATAATTGAAAAAACTACAACTTTTTGATTTTCAATAAACATTAAACTATATTATGAATTATAACTATATACACGTGAATCAAATGATATGGACGATGAAAATATATACTATAGCTGCAGTTAACAAAAGAATTAACATCTGGAAGAACAACGTTTAACAGCGAAATCATTCTTCTAGATGAAGACGGGTTGTTTTAATTGCAACAATGTCTACGTAGGTATTAATAAAATTAGTGTTGTTTATAGTGGGTCGATGGATAGTATGGAAACTTTGCGAGCGAAACAAAAGCAATTCGATTAGCAGCGTATAAAGGCGGCGCGCGGAGGTAGAGGAGGGTATATATAGTTGTATTATAAAGGAACGACCAAGAACCCTCGGCAAAAATTAGCAAAGAGCGAGTGAATGCATTGCTTTTGCAACATAATACAGATGGGAAAAACGATAATGAAGAAAATAAGAGCTTATACAATATTATATATACCGTCTTATATATATATTATTATACATAATAAGTAATAACTAACTACTTCGTTATACGCCTGCTCTAATCGTTTTCAATGTAGGTATAGGAACTTTACTATGAATAGTGATATTATATAGCTTCAACTCAAATATATCAATAGATTTAATACAACATGCGCCTACCACGTAAAGTTCTGGATACTTAGGAATTAGTTGCAAACTAATGCTGCCGTAGAATTTTAAAATTACCAACTATGTTGAATATTCATATAGCTAATAAACTGATCACATCAAACTAGATATTTGGTAATTGTACATACATGGTTATTGAGTCATCGAGTACCTATAAAATAAGTTTAATATTGATAAACTTTCGTACAGATAAACATAGATTTATACGAATCGCATTGTTGCAATTTTTAATTCATATTATTAGTAAATACCTATATCATGACATATTAAAAAATTATAGTCTTCAAAAAAATACAACGAATACTTAACATCACGTTTACAGCTACCTATATAGAAATAGTTTAGTGTATTTACTACAGATTTTAAAAGAATAACCCTACATTGTTATTTATTTAGTTTAAGTAGAAAATGATGTAAATATTCTCGGTACGTTATTGAAACAATTATAATAAATAAAAATATTTATACGACAAAGATATTACCATGGTCATAATAATAATATGTGCTGTTCGTATTTTACGTTGATATATAGCCATATAGGTACATATAAATAAAACATAATTTCGGCAATTTTCAAGGATGTAATAATAACTAATATTATATACTTTAGTTCATACAATAATACCTACATGTAATATTATACAATCAAATTAAACTCAGTTGGTTACGAAGTGTTATTAAAGTTGATTTATATAGTACGATTTTAGGCTAAGCATTAGATAATGGCCAAAACTATCTGGCTGTCGAAATATTATATTAATCAGTAAATAGTACATTTGATAATACTACAATAAAAGCTATAGGTACATCAATCACAGTTTTATTCATTTTTTTTAAATAAATTATTAAAGATTAATGATTGAGAAACTAATTCTAGAATGTATTAACAATGTAGTCATAGTTCGATTTTTGGCGCCGAATTGATCGCTAAAATATGGTGCTATCTGTAGCCAGATAAAAGAAATATACAGGAGGGGATGTCCTTTTGTAATACAACCGTAGAATATATACAGGTATATTATATGAACATTATACGAGTTACGACCTTGATCGATGTTTAACTTCAACTGAACATTAAATATGCTTTGGTTCGATTGAATTTTAACCACAAACACCGTGATTATTTTGGTTTAGAGGTGTTTGTAATTTGTATGTATATACATGTAAATTACATAATATATATGTATATACACATATATCTACAAAATTCAATGTTAACGGATACATACAAAATCAAAAAATCTCGTACTTCAATGATATTTTATTAATGTAATAATAGTACATTTACACCTGAAATTTGTTTTACTAATACAATACATATGAGTATAGTATGATAATAATAATAATAATAATAATAAGAGTGTTAGTATATTATAATAAATAATGTTACTCGGTGTAGTAGTTAAAGAAACATAAGCCATTAAGCCCCTAGAACCCATGCCAAGAGTAAAGCGCCCGTTGATAGTCAACTAGTAAAGTTTAGTTTTGAGCTATAAACATCGGAAACAGATCGAGTGTATACCTGAATTGAAGTATGCCGTAAGTATCCAATCTCGCATTGCCAATGCGGTGGCCACGAAGTTCATGTTTCGTTTCGTAGCCGCCTCCGAATCCATTCGCATTCCGATGAGTGGAAAATCTACCGCGTCATAATATAGGGACAGATTTGAATCATCGCATCGTTCAATGCGGCCGTTGGAAATACTATATATATATTCATCATTTATACATATTACAATGCGTTTGTTGAAGGTTTTAAAATGTAAAAAAAAGACTTAAAACATTCATACACGCGTGTCCGTTCGATTCAAATATAATATCTGACAAACCGTATTTACAGTGTATCTGCTCGTATATCAAACATGTATTATGGGCACTGCAAACCTTATATACTGCAGTGCTTATAATGTGTATTTAATTCTATTAAATGTGCTTACTATTCGGAGGAAATTCAGCTATGAAAAACTAATTATTCTTACATCGCAGCAAATTAGGTAGCAGTCATTTTTGTATTTACTTTGCTTTCAAATACGATAAATCCAATAACTCGGAATTGAATGTCATTAAATGTACCTACGAAAAAATGATTATTAAGTATCATAGCGTTATCCGAGTTCTAGCACACTGCTTTTGCGTGAAGGAATGATATTAATTGCTAGGTAAGCACTGGTTACCAACTCAATGCCAAAAAATAAAACAGCTCAAGAAGATATTTGTAAGACAATAACTCAAGGATATTATATTATTCAATGTTTTTAGACATCACTACAATGAAATACAACGCTCGCATTTCACGAACAAAAAAACTCTTGGGTTATTGATGCAGCAAACACCGACCAAAAACAGATCTAATATGAACCCTGTGTTCAATTCGAGTTTACTCGTTTGTAAACCTATTTTTAGATACTTATGGACGATGAAGAATCTTGAGTATTCCTCAAACCCCATTTTGTTTATTTATACGTTGTACCACTTGTACTTGACGTATTTGTACGTCCTAAACAGTTGAACATAATACTAAGAAATGCTCTTAAAACCGCTAGCCGTGTGAACGAAAATCAGTTTTTCAACAATTTTCTGGATGAAAGTAGCCAGCAATAACTTATTTTATAAAAAAATTAGGTCTTTTGTCTTTCTGAATGTATATACTGTATATTAAAAATATTGATAAAAAATAAAAACATTACAAAATATAAAAAATTTCAAGTGGTCATTGGAAGTCTGATTTAATAATAATATTATATGCTGATACAATATCGAATGAGAATTTTGAATGGCAAGTTTCCGTAAATTGTGCAACCCATTCACCCATACTCCGAGCAAATCCTTTGACTGTGAACAGTATAGTTTTTTTCAAATAAAGAGTCACATATACACGAAAATTATTAATGTTACGTTTCGAAATTCTGTATAGATCATAGTATACAACGAACTCGTGATAAACTCATAGAAACAGAACAACTCTATATTGTTATGTATAACTATACATCTGTATCGTTTATACTGAAAATGTTTTTTTGTGGTTTTTTAACTGCATATAAAAATATGCGCAATGAGTACTTTAATTTTTCTCTGAAATTGACTCCGAATAGTCGATATACCGTATACTGGTGGTATTTCTGTAAAAATCGTATTATGCAATAAAAAGAGGGTTGTTTCCAACGAATTTAACTTTTCATCGAAAAAACGATACCATTTACTTTTATGAGCTCACAGAATAATAAGGAACGACACATATTTTTGTTAAAGTTACACAGTTTGACACTTTCTATAAACAGATTACTTTAATAGTTTTGCATTTTCGCTGTAACGTATTATTTTATTTTTTTAGTATACTATATATTGCTGATAATGTTTTTAATATTTTTTTCAAATTTTATATTTGCTAGTGACATTTGCAATGTATTCAATATACTTACAAAAAAAAAATTCAATTAAAATTTAATGATAAAATGATCCTTCCGGAAAACGAAAATGTATTTTCACATTGCAACTGAATTGAGGGTTTTGTAAAATAGATTATTTATTAATGCAAATTGTACTATGTTACTTTTTTTTTAAATGTTTGGTATAATCATACGTATTTATTATTTTTCAGCTATCAGATTTTATCCCCTATTATTAATTTATCGTTAAACCAACGACGTATATTATTATATTGTAGATATAATATTATATAAGTTTTGGATCAATACGATTTAACGCTGAAATAGATAATAATACATATATGTTGTTTTTTTCCCAAACATGCTGAACCGTGAACGGAGATTTTCACATGTTCCGTCCGGAACTGAGATTTTCACATATGCTGCCAGACTGAAATCCCTAACTATTTCACGTCTAGTGTATAAACAGAGTATAGGGCTCTTCTCCTTTGAATAATTTAATCTAAAATAACCAAACGACGGACGAATGGCGTACGTGAAATTGTAATGTCATAATATTCAGTTGGTACCTAATCATCGAACAGGCGCAGTTCGCTGTCTTTAATCAAAACACGTTCAGAACGAAATAAATAATATTATACAGTAAAAACAAAAAGAGCGACACGCGTTTCCTAAGCCCGAGGTCATTCGGTATATAATATTAATATAATAATGTGATGTGTTTACGCGCGTTTCGTCGTTGGCCAAAAACAACAACGTAGGGCACCGTGTCTGTGTATAAAATATTGTAAACACCTGCTCAAATGTCAATTTAAGTACACACGTAATATAAAAATATAAAATATTATATGCATTATATTATTATGTTTTAGGGTTATGGGGTATTTCAAAATATGGTTAAAATTATGTTGCTCATGAACTCGGTATAAATACATGTTTTTCCTAATTTGCTCTCAATCACATCTGATAATATTCAATCTCAAACGGCTATATATTGTGTTCTCTGCAGCTGTGTACTAACAATTTGATTGCTACGACAAATATTTCTACTCAGAGATAAAGCATACTGTTCATAATGATTATTTGTGTATAGATTTTCCATTCCCAAAACACACGGTGAAATAATTTCGAAATTGTCTACACCAAATTTCTCTTTCCAAATGTATATCGATTAAATTAACAATAATCCATACTGTAAATTGGAACAGTATTTAACCGGGCCAAAGGTTAACAATATTCACATGAAAAATTCCAGTTAACATAATTTGAACTATGTATAGTATTATCTTATAAATACAATACACAATGTATGTAATACCTATCCATTTTCAAAAAATTGAAAGCTACAAATAATATCAGTCGAAAATATGACGTGTACCCAATTATCATAGCCACATTCAATGAAAATTGTGCTGATCGTCGTAACCCAAAATTGTACTACCTGCAATGTACCCATAAAGTATATTATTATATAACATTTATAATTTATATATTATTATACAGGGTGATCGTATAAAAAAAATACAGTAGGTATAGGTATAATGTATAAAGAGATACAAATTAAGGTAATAGGTATTGGGTATACTGCTTACTGCTAAAGCCTAACTTTATGTAGACTTTGTTATTTAAAAGGACATTCGAAAATTCAATTTCCATTAGAAAACATGTATAGTTGTATAATAGTAAAATAGCGTTTAAAACAATAATAGTGTAATAATTCACTATTATCGGTAATTTTATCTACAATATACACACGCATATTATGCATGCATACATAATATACAATATTACATATACACGAGTCATTCGAGATAATGAAATAAAATAACATAATTTCAACAGTCAAAGGGAAAACCGACAAAAACAAAGATAACAAGTAAAAATGCCAATATCCTTATAGACCCTTCAAGTTATCAATGGTTATCGTTAAAATGAGTACCTATACAAAAAGTGCAAACGTGGCGAATCGTATTATCTTCATTACAATTAAAAACCATTGATTATATTCCAAGTTTTATTTTTTACATCAAAACCCACTGCAGATCTTGGGAGTTTCACCAATTACAGATTAAACATATTGTCAACAATCCAGTAAAAAGTATGAAAATATAAAACGTACAATGTAGATATACTAATATAAAATAAAGTAAGGTTTATGTGTATGTAAAGTAAATTTGACACTGATCGTAAAACATCTTATTCACTAATTAATTTTTCTGTTCTAACATTGATACATGTACAATCTATTAATATTCTTGTGAAATCGTCTAGATTAATTGGGTAATGTATAAAATGGTAAAAAAAAAAATACTAATAAAACATCAACTTTTAAGTTTTTTAAATAATTTTAATTATAAACTATTGAAAATAAATAATATTTTTTGTGTGAACATTGACGATATTTAACTGATTAAAACTATAGAAACCAAATAAAGAAATAATTAATAGTATTTATTTTATTATTAAAAAATTAACCTACATATACCTGCATAGCTACATGGGAATTACCATTGATTTTATAACATTATAAAATATAAGTATATTATAAAATCAATGGTAGTGCATTTTATATTATTATTAGGTATACCTAAATATGATGATAGTTTTTAATTATTTTTTTCTAATGCTAAATAAATTAACTAAAATGTTCTGGGGAGTAATTGAAAAAAAAATAACAAAATAAGCAACTTGTGTATGGTAATATTTATTTAAATAAAAATCCATAAAATATTTAGATACTCATCGCCACAGCAGTGCCAAACACAGACTAACAAAGACTTTTCGTGTTCAGAGCTGTCGATGATAACATAACTGAAACACCAAAATGAGTATTTTTTTTAAATACTTAATATAAATTATACTTTGGGAATTTATTAAAAATATTTCAATAAACTCGAAGTCGGACGAAGGAGTTTTAAATTTTGTATTATTATTTGAATACTTCTATAAGTACTATATTACCTACAATATTACGTAATTTTAAAATAAACAACAGCACGTGTTCAAATAAAAATCATTACTTGGTATATTGCATAATGTTGTTCAAATGTTTTTTAAACTTCTTTGCACGCTCATTACCAACTGCAAGCTCACCACAGACTTTATTTAAATGGACCTTAAGTTTGTAAGTACACGTACACCTAATGCCTATATTTCTTTTAGTAGTATCTCTGAGATAATAACCAATAACAAATTTTGTTAAATAATAAGCAGTACATATTAAAATGGCATCGTTATTTCATGGAATTTTTATTTATCAAAATACGAATAAAAATATAAACAATTTCATTGATTTAAAAAATTTTTTTTTTCATTTATGGTCCCAATTGAATCTGAATAACATAAATGTACCGTAAGCACGGAAATGGGCCATAATTGAATTGTAAATTCAAAATACAATGTCAGAGAAATGATTTAAATAATAAATAAATATGGAATATCCAATGAAGTTATAATGAAAGAAAATATTACTATCCTGAGGAAAGCTAAGGATATTTGAGATGGTGATATATTTTCTGGGGCAGAAAAAAAATATAAAATGTTTAATATTAAATACAAACAAACGGGTTCTTTATGAGCACACACTGATATTTTATTGTCAAACTGTTATATTTTCCCACATCTACACGACCTTATAACATTTTATTGAGGAAAATATTTTAACAACCTTATACAACAACTTGGTATTAGATCGGAGAAAAGTTTTATAAAATAAATTTTAGGCCAACATTTTATAAGGAAAGTAATAAATAATTCTAGTGGGTGGCATATATTATTTATTTGCTTCCATCTACCTGTACAGCCAGTACAGGTTGGTTGTTTATTACAAAATAAGTTTTATTTAATTCTATCAAGAACGAAATACCTCTTATATTATACAACGTTTTTGGATACATACACTTTGGTATAGGTAGTGTTAAATCAACATTTATATGAAATTAAAAATATTTAAGTGTTTAATGAAAATAATTTATTGACATTTTAATACTTAAAAAAAAAGTAATTATTGGTCACCAAAAATATTTTTCTCCAACGATTCTACTACCCCGGACGACACAAAACACTGACGGCAATATTGGCTGAAGTTCAAATGACTCCTCTCAGGGGTTATAACGCAAATAAATATTCAAATGGGAGGGTTTGTTGTATTGACCTCAAAATAATTCCCTTTTCTGTCCTGGTACCTGGACATTATATATTTAGTATATTACGATATTATTATGTTATGTACAATAATCTTTTCTCCCGAATAATTTGCATTCATACAATAATCTTATTAGAATGCTTATGAAAATTAAATATATGCTGTTATCGAGTTGTTCAAATAAACGCCGACTGGATTATTTACTCGTGTACAAGAGCAACAAGTGAGGTGCAACATTTCATTTTCCGCACACCATTTATAACGATTGTGTACGTAATAATAACTTTGATTACACTCCATTTTATTTAATGATTATCAATAGGTACTTAATTATGTTTTTTTGTTGTAATACAATGTTATTGCGGACTACGAAAAGAAATGAAACCAATGCATTTTCCGTGATATATATATATATATTTATAAGTTTCAAACCATTGTGCACAGTAATATCGTTTTGGATTTCAAAAAGAAACAAAGTTAATTGTTATAGTAAAAGTTTTAATAACTGGAGTTTATAATAATGGGTACTTTTTATTTCATACTATTTATGTATCGTAACAACTAACATTGTGACTCAAGACTCACAGAAATATTCTAAAAGCTTGTTCATCTATCGCGTGACAACAGTAAATATGCATAGTGTTATGATATATGTACTAAATTAATAATATAGGAGATAAAGAAACGGATACAGAACATGAAATATTTAATATTTTTAACTTTTATCGATTTATTAATCAACTCAGAAATATTAAGCATTCATTTAAGGATAATCTTTTTAAAAATATGCTGTATGTATGTTATATATTTTCTAATGTCAATGTGTAACAAAAGGGTTACACAAATCACACAAACAAATAATTTATTTTAATGAAAAACATCGTTTTTTTTTTTTTACTGACAACTTGGCCAAACTCCAGTTGTACACCTCTGTTTATTTATACATTTAAACGTAATTTTTATATTAAGATAGTTTTCTACCTATTCAAATGTATCCCTATTTTTATGTTTATTATTATAATTTTCTATTTTTTATTGCACCTAAACATATTATCTTAATGTTATTGTTTAATGTTTCTGTGAATAGAAAATGTCAAGAGCATAAACTGTTGTGAAGGATGATCGGAGGGTGTAATGGAATCCAAACTTATTGGTGCGGAAACCGGAAAACCCGATTGTGGCAAAACATTTTCCTCCCTACGTACTACAGTTGTAACTGATGAGTAAATGTAAAACAAAAATAACAAATTTGAGCTGTAGTACTTCACTTATTGAGGACCTTATTGATAACCAATAAGTCAAAAAATCAATTTTGACCCCTCGGTAGCATAAAGGTAAACGTTTGTACTATGTGATTTATACCAGTTTTATTGGATTTGAAAGCAGGACATCAAATATTTTTCATGTGTCACCACTCAATTTAAAAATAAGAAAGATAGATCAAAAAAATATGAAGAAAACTTCCGGATTTTATTTAACTATGAATTATGATAGTTTTAAACGGCGACTATAATAGGCAATCCACGAGCAGACATTTCCCGGGGCAAACAATAACCAATTTTCACAATTCAATAAAATAAATATTTTTAATTTCAATAAAATAGACGATTTTGTAACAGAATATTAATAAGTAGCTATTACTGTTTATTGTACTTATTTTTACAATAACTATAACATTTTAACGTGGATTTAGTAAACATTTATTTTTAAATTTGACTAAAATATTATCAAAACTAAAATATTTGATTTAAAATAGTATAAATGTTTGTATTTTCATAAAAAATTCAACTAAAATAATCGACTTTTTAAAATAAATCAAGGATATTAATTTTTATAGTCTGTACATATATAAACGTATATTATTTTTGTGGTTCCCCTTGAAAATATTACCAGTGTTAAAATTAATATTATAAAATAATATTTGAACACATAATAAGCCTGTTAAAATTTTTATTTTTATTAGTCTTAAAAAATTAATAAACCACGTGTAAGTTATTTGATTAAAATTAAAATTTTAAAACATTAAAAACAGTTTCAAAAATGTATTGTTAAACAAAAATTATTACATATTTAACAGCTCTGTTAACAAAATCATGAAAGTTGATAGTTGCAGAGAACAATTCATTTTAAGAGCATAAGAAAAAATGTTACATTATTTGTCATCTAAAATTTAACTTTTGAGAATAATTAACAGTTTATTTCAAGACAGATATCTAGGAACGAGGTATCTTCTACCGAATTATAAAAAAAATTACTTTAAAATTAAAACAACAAACTTCACTATATGGACAAATATACAAAGGGATGTCATCTCCTACCATCTACAAATTTAAAAAGTTAATAGCTACTAAAATAAGTATGAACGCATATTAGGATGTATAAAAACTAGTGGAATGTTTATTGTTCATTGTAACAGATTATAGGTTTTCAAAAACGCAAATTGAATTCCCTTTGAAGCATTAAAAAACGGCTTGACAGATTTGTAAGACAACGGACACGCAAACGACCAAAAATATTATAATTGTATTAATTTTTTTTGTTGTAGATACCTTGGTAAAACGACGGCCAGTTATTCCATAATATCACAACACTTGTCAAACTAAAAATCACTTGATATTTTCGTCACAGTAATTTAAAACACTTAAAAATCGATAAAAACCAAACGAAAATAATATTACAGTATTATATTATTATATATTATTAATATCATAGACTATGGAAACGATAATGCAGTAATAGACATTCGTGCGATCGGAGCTACAACACTCGACTGGTTACGGTAGGACGGTGCAGAATACCGGCAGCGCGCCGCCTATACAAAACGCACACACACGCACACGGGCGAGGAGTGAGAGAGACAGACAGACATACAGACAGACAAAGACAGAGACAGAAAGAGAATGGATTAAAACTCTTCGACGAAACAGTGTAGACAATATTGGACGACTATTTTTTCCACTTCCTCCTCCATACATACAGGTTTTTTTGCAATCAAACGCGATAGGAGAAAAAAACACACCAACCGATTCAAATGGTAAGTTGCGAGGGAAAAGATAATTATTGGATATTTTTTTAAAGTAATTTTAAATGTATTTTTGATTTTGAATTGATAAACAATCTGCAAAACCAACATTACCAATTGGAAACTAAAAAAAACGTACGTTTTAAACGAAGTGTTCATCGATATCCCTCAATCAAAACGTATCATTGTTTTATTTTAGTTACCAATAACCTATTACTTATCATTATTATTATATTTTGTAAACTTGCAATACATAATATATACTGGCAAACTGCAGTATTGGTTGGTACTTTATATACTTATTTTCAGAATGTAAACACTTTGTTGATTCGTATTCAAATTAAATAAATAAGCATCCACAATTTAAAATACAAAATACATATCATAAACGATAATAACTTCTAATTAATAATGCTAATATTATTTCAAATGAATATTTATAAACAATTAGTTTAACACTACAATTACAACAAATTAGTATCGTTCTCCTGCGTATAATATTTTTTTATGAATAGATTAATAAATGTATTACTTATAAATTTAATTGTGACACAAAAACCTTGATACCAACAAATTAAATGAATATAAAGTGTAAGTACAATATACGAGTGTAGTTCAAATGTATTGTAATTCGAATACTCAACAATGTTTTAATATCTCAACACTAAATGCACTAAATGCACTAAATGTATAATTATAAGCATGGCAATTGAAATAAAAGTATATTGGAATTGAATTTTTAGGTATTAATTAAAACCAAAAATATAGGACAAATAAAAACAGAGGTTTACAAAAAATAAAATAGAGCAAAAGTTCTGTATAAAATAATCAATAACGAAATCGAATCATGAAAAAAGTTAACGTTCATAATGACCTAATTCATCGTTTCTTTATAGGTAGTAGGTACTGGGGGTAAGGAAGTCAATAAAAGCTATAAAAATAAACTAAAAAACAATACCAACAACAATCGTTTTCATAATTAATGATCAAGTCATTATTACACTAAAATAAGTTGCTAATGAATTCTCCTAACAACTTCGCGTACAATTTAATAGGAACAATAATTTAAGAGTATATACATTTGCTAAACGGAAAATGGAGTATTATAGAAATAATTGAGTTAATATTCGAAGTTAATAAAATGAAGAAACATCACCAAATTGTTTCGTGTCCAAATGTTGATGGAATACAACTACGTTGCAATAGGATTGTTATTTGTTTGCTATGATTTAATATTTTAATTTAACACGACAAATTGCACTTGGTTACAGTAATCGCCCAGTGGCGCCAAAACCTATAGTAATAATATATTCTTGAGGGGAAATTTTTACTGCAATTTCCTTGAGCATACTAAATGGAGTTACGGGTGCCATACCGTGATTAAATTTCTTTAAAAAATAATGCGAGACACGAGATGCGGGAGTTAGTGGAAAAAAAAAGTTAGAGTATATAATATATACTCTGATTGGGTCTGGGTGGGTGAGAGACGATTCAATATTAAATTGACCGTCATCCTATTCTTTTGTGAAAATGTAATAGTACCTTTAGTTAAAGAAATAATTTATAACACATGCATTGTAACAAATATATAAACAGCATCGCGGAATATATTTAGTTTGGCACATAGTCTTTACAAAATTGAATGGTATTTACATTTTAGTAATTTAAATAGTATACCCGCTATAGCATGCAATATATTTATATATATTTTTTACCTTTCCCTTAATCAATTTTGATCCTGCTGTTAAAATATTAGTTGTTTGAAATTCTACATTTGAAATTCCACGGAAAAAAAAACACAGCATTGTCAATTCTTACGTCTACACATACAAGTATTATTATTTTGTATAATATTATTGTACATATAACTATATTTTATTAAAATCCAAAATTAATTAAAATATAATACACAATTATAAAACACTTAAATTAATTTTTCAATACGATTATGTGCTTCAAAATAATATTACTAATTAATTTTAGGGGTTTCTAGTTAGGTATTTTTATTTAACGTATAACACAGGTGCGTCATCGTGGTCGGTTAAGTTGAAGGGTACCTACGACCTACTTCATGATCTTAAGTCTATCCTGCTATAAATAATATATTTTTTTTTTTTGTTGAACTTAAAGGTTTTTTTTTTTTTTTTATTTTAACATATATTTACAATCTATTTTACAATAATCAGTAAGTATGATGACAAAGTTTATATGACATTATGAAATATTCGAATAGGAAGACCCTCAGTAGTGTCACCTGACCAGAGATTACATTAAGTTATATTAATTTTGCACCCCTTAGAAATTGGTCCAGGGCCTCTGAAATTTGATATAATATACGTAATCGTTGTATTGTAAACATTTACAACCGATTATTGACTATAGGAATTACGTTTTAATTTAATCATAACACTTATTGTGATCTGCATTCTGTTTTCACCTTTATGCAATAATTTTCTATACTTACAAAATCATGGATATATAATTATTTTAATCAAAATGTTACTTTGAAGACAATATTCTAAATGTCAGTCATCATTTTTCTATCATCACCAAATACAACTACTACCACAAGGCTATAAATTACTTTGGGTTTACTTTTGTACTATAAATGTTTTCACTATAACTAGGGCCTCGATTCACTAACCAAACCCTAGGGGCCCAAGACACCCGCGTCGGTCAACCCAAACTCCACTGGGGGGCTTTGCACGCCCTCGTCTTTACTCAAGGGCTCCCTCCCTCGCATCTTGAAATTTAAACTATTTCTAAAAAAACGTAGACTATAAAAAATATAAAACCTTTTTTTAAATAATAAGCGTTTTAAGTATTTAATTTATTTTTATTTTTTGAAAACGTGTACAAAACTTTTTATATTATAATAGAGATATTTTTATGATCAAATGTTTAACGCCGAAAAGGAGAGAGGAGGAACAGGAACAGGAAACATAATATCTGCAAGGAACATACGTGTATAATATAGTAACAGTATACACTATACATGTTTACACCCTTCGTTATCCGCGGCGCCTATCATTTTTATCCCCCAAAATCCAACCAATGCATAATTATTATTTAACTGTAGTCACTTATCGACTAAATTAAAATATTGCACTATACAGATCTAATAAACATGGCTAATATAGGATTTATCGTGTGTCTACTAACTCAGTAACTTATTACTCAGTACCAACCCGATAAACATATTATGAAATTGCTTGCAGGACATGAGACTATTGGTTCATAACTTACAATTTTTTTAATCTTGTATTTTGTGCATACACAACAACTTTACTTTTTCCGGGTACCCTGTTTGCGTGGACATACTGTATTTATATGACCATTATAATACATAAATAATAACGAAGTCCGTCAATGAATTTATCATCATATTATTGTTGATATTATTATTATATTCATCATGATTTATATGTTTCATAGAGAGTACTGTGCAAGTATCGGACGGCGCATTTTAATTCATGAATTTAAGTGCTTTTAAAAAACCTATATACACCCACGCATTGTATGAAGAAAATAGATTATAAATAACCGAAGTCGAGAGGAGGAAAAATAACTTTCTTTCATGGAACACGTCAAAAATAATGTAAGTGACCGATGTGGGTATTATAACTTGGATTTGGAGGGTTTAAGGAGGTGCACAAATAGTGTGTTAAACACAATATGATACTAGATAAGCGTTTAATATGATACTATCAAATAATTTTTATTTATAACAAATGTGAATTTATTGATGTTTTTGATGGCTATTTAATTAGAGTTACTAGATACGTATTTAATAATTTACACGGGCCAGGCAAAGGGAAGGGGCACCCATCGCAATCTCCGTAAAACCTCCACTGCAGATTACCAAGTCATATGTCCAAAGCAATCCTTTTTTTCACCCTGTATTGTATATTTTATTTTTATGTACCCTGCCCCTGGAACCTATACTGTAATATACATATATAAACAGCTATAGTACTATATAGTATAAAAAGTCTAGTAAGACAAATACATAAGCATAAAAATTGAAAACCTGTTTTACATATATGAGAACACAAGGGAGTAAAGACATTGCTTAGACGAAATATTTCTTAAAAATAGTATTACAGAAAAAAATGTTAAAATGGAGTTAAAAATATATTTCATTTATTTAATGTATTGCATACCCTCTATACGAAAATGTTAGTATAAAGCACAAAAAAAAAATAATAATAATAATACAATGTGCATAAAAATTGTAAATATATACATATACCTATTTTCACTCGTCTATAATCTTTATTGTTACTTAATATGTATAAATAAAGATGTATAATATAATTTAAAAGCAAAGAAAAATCATTATTAAATTATTTAAATTGTAAGTCAAAGTAATGTTTTTATGAAAGAACCTATTTTGATAAATGTTGAGAATATATACCTACATCATAATTTTTTTTTAATTTTAAAGATAACCTAGCTAGTGATATACATTTAATTCACGTTTACAGGTATTGCAGTAGGTAATATATATTTTAAAATTTACACGATGTTTAAAAAAAAACAGATGTAGTATATAACACATTAACATCCTTCCTCCGTAAGTACCCTTTTTCATAACCCACATAATGAAATTACCTGCGGTGTAGTTGAATTCTTTATTTGTAATCTCATTTCCGTGCGTTTCGTTTAAAATAAACTCACTTTTTCCGTACTTCATAATGCGTACTAAACTAAATACGTACTAAATATTTTCAAAAATTTACCTCGTTCACACCAGTAATTAGAGAACTGTTTTTCTCTGTACGTGTGTACGTGACGTCACTTTTATTAAAAATTACAACATCATTAAACGCAATCCAAATTACAAATTGTATTTATCATTAATGTTAATTGTGAAAATTATTCGCCGATTGAAATACAGTTTTAGTTACATAGTTATTATATGGAATTGATAAGACTTGATAATTACATTTAATACGTATTGTACTTAATCATATGAATATATAAAATATTATGTTAATTAATAACTATTTACTAAATTGACAACTAAAATCCTAAATTAAGATTATGATTTCATGATTTCCACTATCTATATACCGAGTAGAATTGAATATAATATAGGTTTATAAGTATTCACATGTAGGAAAATAGTTACCGACAAATCAACATTTTATTGGTACCTACCTACTTAACTATTAAATACACACAAACACGACATGACACCACAGCACGATGTAGTGGAAACTCGTGGGCTTAACACATTCATTTATTCCTATTTCTTACCTACAAAACCTCAACACATTTTTCTATAAAAACTACCGATTCGCCTTAATCACGTGTGTAGCAATTCAAGTGCCGTTGTTTTAAAACATATTTTTTATGTTCCTGAACAATAATATCTATAGTGACTGAAATCAACTAAATTTAAACATCGATTACATATTCAAGAGTTCTAAAAAGGTTACCTATATATTTTGAGGTTTAATTGGCGTATACAAACAAATCCTGTAGAAAATCATCGGTGTGAAGTATTTTCAAATGCCGTATTTACTATTATACATATATACAGTCCGTGCCATTACGGAATTACTACTGCACACGTTGAAATTATTTGATTGTAATCTCATAGCGGGATAACGAGCAGGCCGACCGAACAGCAGCGGCTGAAAAGTTTCGCACAAGTCATTTAATTGAAAGCCACACTTCAGCATTAATGGAACGTCAGCAGAAACTTTTCGGACGACTGTCAACCTAGGTCGTCCTAGGGTGGTGACAACTTATGGATGTTTTAATCGCGCCAGACCGAAGTCGGGCGCGAGTTGCATACAGCTGCAACAGCGGTTGTCTAAATAATAGTATATAGCATTATAGCCGCACGAGGTGGCGGCGGTCGATCGTCGATACTCGATGATAATAATAATAATTTCATTGTCCACTGCATTGTAGTGTATAATATTATAGGTTCCTACATATTATATTATTTTAATTTTCTAATATAACTTACGAAAATCACTAAACAATATTATATTATAATAACGACATGATATTGAAGACAAATAACTTATATAATAGGTACCGCGGAGATTTTTTTTCTTTATTAAAAGCGCGTGGGACGTCCTTGTGCGTTGATAAAAATCAGAACATTCGCCGAAAAAGGCAAAGACCTCCTACGCACTCCCGATACCTTGAAAAAGTTAAAACTGCTTGCTAAAATTATTTTCAATTATAATGTAATACATTAATTATCGAGAAATAATTAATTGAGTTTAATAATGAATAAATACACTTAATTAATAATTGGGTATCTACCTGCTACATAGCTTATTTTAATATTAATAATCATTAATGTTTTATTTTATTTTATGGCGTTTATATACATTTCATATCTTCATATGGATTTAAAATTAATTTTACGAATCATTTATTCGGAATTATGATTTACAGTAAATTGTATCAAAAGAAAATATCTCAATTATAATGTGTTCTATAACAATACGCATATATATGGGCATAATGAACATAGTAGTATTATAATAGGTATAAATAAGAAAAATAAATATGTTGATAAATATAAAAATAGATGATTATCACTTAAAAATAATAATGAAACAATTAACAAATGATACGTCTACATTAATAAGACAACATTCGGGCGATTTCTAAAATATAACAGAAATATCAATGATTTTTAGTACCTAAAATGAACGTTGGCCGTATTTAATTTTTTTGTTATAGGTTGGTACCACCTGTTTTTAATCTTCAATACGATTGTACAGAACTATTTTTCGTCTATTTTCGAAAAAAAAAAATATAATGTCAATATTTTATATAATATGTATGTTATAAGTTAATTTATCAATAAATAAATTGTGCATATAAAAAATAATCACTATGGTCCACGTAAAGTATAAAATAGTACATAGAACACAGTTTCATTAATTAATAATTATGCTTGATAGATCAATTAATTATACCTTAAGCAACGCTTAAATGCAAAGAGCAGCTAATAAGCTTCCCTCAAAAACCTATGTTTAACATATATATACGAACAAATATTTTGGCAAACATACATATCACTTTCTAAAACTAGAGACAAATGCAGTGGCTGTCATCTATGGACTATTCTTATAACAATATTATATTAAGATAGTCGTCACATGCTCACATAATATTAATAATTTGTATTCGGAGAAACCAAGGCACAGATATTACAGTATAGTTGTCATAGGTAATTTAAGTTTGAATAACGCATTGAGTTGAAGCCGTTACCCGTCACCGCGGTAGACCCCGACTAACCGGTCGAAAAATTAAGTTAATTCTTGATAAATGCATTCAAACAAAATAAATAACGGTTGTGGGTATCCAAAAAATGGGAATAGTGTGACGACAGCATAATGAAAAATGAAAACCCATTGATATTATAATTTATTTGTTCATAAAATATAAAAAAATTTCAATTTAACAAACACATAAAGTTAAGGTCAATGAATATATAATAATAGGTAAATTATTGCTATTATAACAACCTAATTCATTCATGAACAAGGTGATCTTTTACGCAAGTCATATATTTACTATTTTCGGTCTTTTGTACAATTTTTGTTTTAGGTAGTTGCTTATGCCATAAATTATAATTTATAAAATTGTATTAAATTTTTTTTTTTAATTGCTACCCATAGTGTTAATTTTATACTTTGAAACAAATAGTTTTACTAGAAATATTGAAGTAATTTTTTTTACATCGAACATCCATCCAACACGTTAATCAAGAGAAACATTTTTATCAATTATAAGCATTGAACGTTTGGACGAGCCACAGAATATTGAAGATTAAATTCACAGTTACTCTATTGCCTCACGACTTTTCCAATTCTAACTTTAAATCCCGATAAATAATGGAGTAACTATTGCCTGCTGAATGTTTGCAGTGTTTGAACATCAACTGTTTCAGAACAACATTCTGCTTCGGAATATATTATTGAAAAAACATAATAAGGGTCTCGCATTAATAAAATCAGTCTTTGATTAAGTACCTATATGAGTATAACTAAAACTGTAAAATATTGTTAAAATCAATGCTAACTAAATTTAAAACCACAAATGCGCTACCTCATCGCTATTGCAGGTAGGTTGCTATTATAGGTATAACATTAGATTTTGCCACAAAACATATTCATCTCAAACATGTAAACTATTATGTAGCACAAAAAACGAATAAAAATAAGATGCATAAAAACTGTAATGTAGGAATCGTGTTTATTTGTTCTTTACTCTATATAATTATAAAGCATGATAAACATAAAAAAATTAAAACCATGTAATAAACCATGTTTATAAATAAAACAATTAGTAATAAAAGTATACTTCACGACCATGTTAAACTTTATTTCCTGGTTACTATACCTATATTATTACGGTCTTTGGGTATGCGATATTTGCCTTCATATGTAACTTAATATATTATAAACAAATAAATAATGAATAATTTAAAAATTGTAAGTTAAATAAAACCAATAATTTTTGTTCTGAAAATACCTTATAAAAAATATAATAAATTGTTAGACAAATAATTTCTAACATTAAAAAAGACTATTACCACCCATGTAGGAACTTCAAAAACCTAATCAAAATGGACGGTCATTGTTCCTGGATTTTATCGTGATAATATCGAGGGAAAAACGGGTTAACTTCAAACGATAAATTCAATTTGCTTTTTCTAATTATAAAATACTACACTAAAAAATTATATTTTTTTAAGAAAACTACTAGAAAATTGAAACTGAAACGAAAATTATTGTGTGTGCGTACGTGTAGTGTAGTGCATTATACCTGTGTGGTGTGTGTGTTTTTTTTCCCGCCCAAATAAGTAGCTATAGCAGCCAGTATTAAAAATGAGCTCGACACGCGACAAAACAAGCACAATAAACATCTGGTATTCGTACAGATTGGGATGAATGGGGGTTCAGGGAGACCGGCAGATGCGATAAATAACAAATAACCCAAGGGCTTCGGAGGAGTATATACATACTACAGAGTGTTCCTCGTACACAACATCACGGTACACAACACTATTGTATTACCTAAAGGGGAAATAAAGCAGAGGGGGATATTAACATTTTACAATATAACTCGTGTCGTAAATCATTCATTAAATCTTCATAATAAAATGAAGACGTTATTCGAATTGAATTGATAATTTCAGCTGATGGACATTTTACTGTGTTAATCTTGAAATATAATCTTTGAACATGACACAATGTTTATATACAAAAAAACTTATATTTTGGGTAATAATTTTTGGTTTATCGACTTTAATTTCTACTCATAAACTACCCTACATAAATTATCCGTATTATAATAATGTATTATCTTTATGTGTATTAATCATTACATAAAGGTATTCGTTGCTAATAGCAATTTACACCGTTTTATGAAATATTAAAAATAAAAATATATGAAAAATAATTATGTGTTTATTTTTAATAATGTAATAAGCACTATTTCTATTAGCTGAATATAAAAAAAAAATGCCCCGAGTAGTTTAAGCATATTTTATAGTACGCAATATCTTAAACATAAATCATAGTAATTATGTCAACTTTATAGTTAATATGTTCATTGCCTTGTTGGTTAATCATAATACGTTCTCGCTTCTGTAGTTCTGTATACAAAACAAAATGTATATAGATAAATAGACTTGAAAGTTTGGCAACAGATATATGTATATGTTTTTTTTTTGTATTTAGTTCCTCGAAAAAGATCGACCAATATTAGTTTAAAACTTTTAACACTCCCACCATGTAATATATAAATAATTTAAAAAATATTATTTAATGTGTTTATGAGCATAATATATACAAATCAATGTTTATAAAAGTATTTATTATTCCAAGTCTTAAATAACGAGATAACAAATATAATATACAACAAATTCGTGTCGGCAACATAATTATTATATTTTAGGTTTCACAAATACTCAACAATCTGTAACGTATGTCCTAAATTTTAAAACAAATTATATACGACTATACGAGTGAACTTTCTGTGCCGTTATGTAAATATACGTCTTTATAGATCTTATAAAAATTACCATTCTAGTTTCCGTACATTCTAGGACATATAACGAACTACCTTTCTAGTGATCGATTAAACGGACGAATGTCACTACTGCAGTAAGTAAAGTCAACTACTCACCTAGTGAGTTACTCAGCACAAAATATTCTAAAAAAACGTGAACGATCAACAGATATAATTTCACACGAATTAACTATTAACAGATTGGTAAAATGCTAAAATTCAAATATGTAAGGAGGTATTAGATAAAAATATCCCTTCATAAAAAAACAAAATATATGACAAAATACTAACACACATAATAATCAATATATAAAAGGGTGTCTTAATCAAATCTTTATAATACACTAAAGACCTATATTAGAAACAAAAATCAATCAAAAACTATATATGAAATGTATGGATTGTTTTGATTAAAAACCATAATATTATTATTATTTGTGATACTATTGACACGATATTAGATAAAATCAGAAAATATGCTATTACATTCTACGAACGTACCAGTTTTATAAAATGATCAAAAATATAAATGTATACAATACACCTATATATTTTTCTTAAAAAGTTTAATGACTTGTGGTTTTAAAATCTAAACTATAAGAAAACTTTGAAAATAAATTTAATCAAAATAATAAACAAAAACGAGTAATATAAAAAAATAAAGTAAACCTATTTTATATACAAGACAAATAAACGAAAATTGTTTCGGAATCTACACACAAAATATAAGAGCGAAATTTAAATTTAAAACAATAATTCTCTTCCATTTTATCTCAATAACCTGATTTATTAATTAAAAGCATAAGCTAATTATATGAATTTGATGTAATTCAAGAGACAAGTAACCTGATTAAATAAATTAAACTAAAAATTAATTGAAACTTAAAATATTAATCTCTATGGAATTGATTTTTTTCTCTAAGTAGAAGGGATAAAAAATATAGTAAATTATTGTTTTGCCTTTTTGATACAGATTAAATGAATTCGAATACGCCAATAAATACCAAGTATGATTATCAATTGAGGCAATATTAAACCAATAAAGTGAATATAACTACAAGTACCTATAGATAAAAAAAAAATATATTTAATGGGAAACTATTTACTAATTTTAACAATTGACATCATTTAGTTTTCCGTGATTTCACAACATAAAAATGTATTAGTATACAAAAATGTATCATATTTAAATATGAATTACTATAGGTAATACCACTATTATTAAAATGTCAAAGTAGTAATTTGTAAGTATCATAAATTGCAATAAACCATATTATTATAATTTTAATTATCTGTGATTAGTTTTAAAAAATACTTTAAATGCCCATCCGATTAAATAAATAAAAAAAATACGATATTTTAACATATAATGCTAATGTTCTAATGAAAAATGTATGTGCTTCACTGCTTCCTAGCTAGTTTTTTAACAAGTTATATTACATAATTAACTTACCGCTATAATTTTATGAAATATAATACATAATTAATATATTTGTAATTATTAACATACTTTTACAAGTTTAATTTAAGTTATAATCTATTCCATATACATGTAGCCTATATATCTTATATAATATATAGTATACTCGATATGATTTTACTTTGTTGGTATTTTAACAAAGTAAATATTTATATATATTAGCCATTAGGTACTATTTAATTTCATACAATTTTTAATTTTTTTTTTTATACATTTGTAAAAATGTATCAACAAGTAGGTAGGTAGTCATATTTTGACATCAGTAGGTACATGACAGTATGTCGTTATACCTATACTAAAAAGTGATGCCCCGCATGATGATATATTCAAACGGTATGGGTAAGAGATATCTGATAAAATTAAACAATACCAAGGGATGATAATAATAATATGATAGTCGGTACAAGTGTAAGATATGAATTCGTCTTAATTAAAAAAAAACATTTTCTTTTATCTGTTAAATGTTTATAACTAAAAAATATAGAACGCAATTTTCTCGTCATGAACACAAAAACACAGTTATGAGAGTGTATTCAACCGCAATTCCCCTCTTAGGCCGGAACACAAATGAAATCGTATAACGGTTTCCTCGGAAAAAACGCAAAACAGATTTTTAAACTCGTCACAACACTCGATGCTATTTTTATAAAAAAAAAACATTAGTTCCAATATTTAAAGTGCCATTAATGCGCTGTGGTGTAAAAATTAAAAAGCGTAAGACTGAAAATATATTATATTATACCGAATGCTCATTGTCCGATATGTATACATGCAAGTATTACTCAATACTTTTATTACACCTAGTATAACACACCAACTACATTTACCATAATACCATATTTTTTATACCAACAATAAAATTAGAATTCAGTAACACAGGTTTGAAGTTTAACATACCAGCTATCTATTCTAATTGACAATTCTAAACACATAAAAACATTTAACTAATTTATACGTAAAATAAATTAAACTTTCAAAGAGACGATATGAAAATTAAAATTTAATACAGAATAATATTGGTAGTAGTAGGTTTATTGAATAGCATTAAATTATTATATTATTATGTATGTCACAAATACTTAAATTTTCTTATAGAATATTAACGGTCATACCTATCACAAATTACGAAATAAAATCGCAGATGTAATTTTCTTCATACCTAGGTATATACAATTATACTATTAAGTATTTTATTTCCAAGTCTTAAAATGTATAAGCACACCAAAATCAGCAAAACAATTCTTTATATTTCATTTATCAAATGTGTTAGCTTTAGCATAAACAAAAATATTTTAAGTATTGATAACACATTGATCCAACTAATTTCTTTTACAATGAAATATATTGTTGGTGATTTTAATATTTTATTATTGTAATTGTTTATGAATTATTTATCTATTTAAATGTTTAAGACTTAATAGTTGAAATAAATTTTAAAATGAAATAATTATTTTAAATTAAGTTGCTAGATGCAGTAGAAGCTAAGAACCCTTAAATATTAAATAAACGCTGTACGCTGTACGTTGTACGTAAGAAATATATAATAAGGTTACACATATAATTAAGTTAGTAATACTTAATCATTTGAATGTTGATAATGTAATTGTACACGTATTATTGTTAGTGAAATCATAAATCAATAGTTTTAAAAACGAAACGTTTTAACTTATGAGCAAATGGAGATTTATCATTCAAATTATTATTATTCCGTTGCCCTACATATAATTATTTTAGCTGTAAACAAAATATATTATACAAAAGTTGTTTGAAAGATAACAACAATGTAAGCTAATCAGTAAAAATGTTTGATGGTATTTTTATTGTTTATTTTTAAAACATTTGCTTTTGTTCTCTGTAAACGACGACGAGACGCTATAATATTAAAAATGTGCGTATTAAAGTCAGCGTCTACACCGATTATATTATACAGTCCCAGGACGATATTAATCTGCACAAAAAATCAAGCGATATAGTAAAGCTTAGTATAATAGTGTGGTGGGTGATCGATATTAGTTGCGTATTCCATATAAATGAATATAATATATAACATATATTACACAAATATATTTTAAATATATTTTTGATTATTTAAGAAAAGAATACGCACCCAATGCAATATAATCGAATTTTTTAATCTGGCGGACTCGTGGCACGCATGAATAATAAGCGATGGCACGTGGACAAATATGTGTTTTGTATATAACATATTGTATAGGTATACAACAATAATATTATGATTATTAACTTTTCCTATTTATTCATCGACGGAGTATTATCGATTTTTTTTGTCCCTTTGCCCGGGGCGCAACGGCAAAAGAGGGACATTTTTTTTGGCTCAACGATTTTTACGATGTTACAAAGTTATTCTGGTGTGCTCTACTCTATTCAGCTAAAAGTGGGTGGTAGACGGACGTTTTGATTAATGTGCGCTTCAAACTGAAAATGTGTGCGAGCGTTCAGTGGTTACCAAAAACGGGAAAAAATATATGCGTATAGACACCTAGGTATATAATAATATAAAGAACTGTTATACGACGTCGACCCCGCTGCGACTTTCACCGCGACGATGGTGATTGCCGGCGTGCACAAGTGACGACCGTTAGTCGGTCGGTGATGTTAATTATTGCTCGAATCTCACCAGTGCACTGCACTGCGGACCACTCACCGTGACGTTGTCACTTGTGTACGTAGGCACACATAAGGTCCCTATCGTAATGCACACGTTAAGCTATATAATCCAACCAGTACAGCTCTTACCACCAGCCACAACCCTCTTTATCGGAAAAGTCAAGCTGTCGATTGCAATGATATATGTATTACACACATCACGTCTAATTAATAATAATTAATATTATTTGTCCAATCAATATGTATATTATAGCGCACTGCTGCAGCCAGACCTAAGTATGGAGGATACATGATAATGTATACTTGATAATATAGATACCGTTTTTTTACACGAAAAAGTCAAAAGTTCGGGTAAAACCATATTAAATTCGGTTCTAGATAAAGGAATATTTTATTTTATTTCGAACGAACAGCTGTAACCCTTAATAAATCTACGGTGATAATATGCGTCGACACTTCAAGGATACATAAAAGTAATTTAGCGTTTAGAAAAAAAGCTAGTTTTTAACTTATAAACGATATTGAAAGACAGTTTTATATATACGAATATCAAAATTACAAGCCAAAATTTTGAATTATGTTCCTTCAACACCAGTTTTTCTACGAAATACGTATATGATGATTGAAATGTGCCTATTAGAAAATCGAGAATATCGAGGAAATCTTGTGAAATAGTTTGTTAATATTGAGTTAACTATAGGACATAATATATTATACATTGAAGAATACAGGTAGTTGCCGACGTTGCCGTTACTTTTGTTTGAAAGTACCATCAGTCAGCATTTAACAACAATATTACGTTATTATTAAATACCACAAAGTACATAATCTACTTTTATTGCAGACTTGCGGCATTTAACGTTTACTTTTTTTATTTAATTGTTTTACAAATTTCTCATTATTATTTATTTATGACTTATAATAAAACAAATAAAATCTACATTAAATGTAGGAGGTTGTAACAGTTTTTTTATTTATTAGTTTGACAATAATATTTTTATTGGATTTTATTAATCAACAATGTTTTTTATTGGTAGAAAATAAATTAACTTTGGAAAGACCATTTGTTCCGTGATAAATATTCATTGTGCACCCTTTTTTAAAGCAACTATACAAAGTGCAATGAAGATTTTAAAAGTTTTCTGGTCACCTTACATTTTCTCCCCCATCGTAAATGTCAATTTCCCATAATGACTTTTAACACGAACGTAAAATGTAAAGCCTTAATTGCATTATATTTTTTAAATTTAAAAAAACTTTTATATACCTACGTTTGAATAAAAAATAAATTTAGTGCTCCAGATAGGATTTTTACGGACACTCGATCAATTTATGCTCAAGAGTACTATGTAAATCTTCATTTCATCATAAAAAATATATAAAATATAAAATTAAGCACACTTTAGTTTTATAAGAATAGAAACGAAGAAATACTAATAAATAGTTCGAGCACAAGACACTCGTTATCCGTTGGGACTATATATAATTAATACATTACACATTTGTGATAAATGCTTAAAATGATTATATAACACAAAGAATATTCAACCACAACAATGTCTTTTTCCTACAATAATTGATAAAAGTTTCATATTCCGGTTTAAGTAGGTACAAGGTACACTGTTTTGTAACATTTTTGGGGGTCAGTTATAATACCGTTCAATCAAAACTTGTACACTACTACAGTTATAGCATTATAGACTATAGTGCATACCACATATATATACTATATAGAAATTAAATTACTCGTATTATTATTACTTGCAGCAAAAACCAAAACATTTTAGCGATGATTCAATTTTGGGGTTATTACAACCACAAGCGTTCGCTTAAATTTGTCCAAAGGGAACCTTTTTTTATGATTGGTAAACATATTTTGCCAGACCATAAAATACGTGGGTTTAGCCCAGCCTAAAAGTCGGATGGAAAACAGTAACCCCGTTCGTCCTTTCCTGTGAACGTTTTTTCACATTACACTTTTACACCTCATTCTACATTCATAATTACAAAACAAAAAAATGTATTCATAAAATATAGCCATTAAAATTTAGTACAATTATAATTAATTGTTGTCGAATAACTGTTTTACACACAGAAACAATGATTGTAGAAAAATTATGTTAAAAATTATAATATTTTTACTATATTCAGTCATAATTACAAGTATATATCTACCTACATTTGACTAATACACATTAATGTAGCGTACAACCACCAATACATGTAAGTGATTATTTAAATTTTAAACATATTATATATTATATGATGTGACCAATTGCGATTTGCGATGGATGGGTCATATAATTTAATTATAATTTTCTTTAAATATACATAGTCATGTTATCAAAACCCTACTGATTTAATAAATTAAAAAATGTACCTAACTCGTCAAAAATAATAGTACAATCGGTTAAAATTAAAACAATATAAGTACCTATACAGATTATAAAATATACAATGCTTTATTTACATATTCACGAAACCAAACTTTTCAATTGGCGATTAATATTTTCATGAAATGTAAATTCAGTCATTTAAACAACTAAAATCATATTAATATTCAAGAGTTAATATTATATACTCATTTAATTTAATTAATCAGCCACCGCTTACTGATGCTAAGTGCGTAACACGTATTTAGTGTGATACGCTACAAAATTACGATATTTTTCCAAATTGTATCTATTATAATAATATTTCAACAAATTGTAATTTGTAATAAACTGCTATAATACCACATAACTTACATCATATACAAAATGGATGAGAGCAATGAGCACGGCCATCACGAAAAATCATGTTTCACTTATGTTGCAACTGAAAAACCACCCTATTTGCAAATACAGTGGCGTATCCGAAAATCGACATTTTTTTTTATACAAATCTCGATACTAAGGGTTTCCTCTCCTCGCCCACATCGATCAACTTCTTAAATATTTATTTTTCTTATAGTTTATATAACCTCTATTAATCTATTCAACGATAATAATTTTACAATTGTATAATCAGACATAGGATTTCCAAAAGTGGAGATCATCCCTTGCTCGACGTCACCAATATAATATAATACGTGTATAACATAATATTAAAACGATAATATTTATTTCGTGTGTACGCATATATAGTTATTGATGTAAGTACCAATTTCGAAATTCTCAAAATGCCGAATATTAGGATTTCATAGATTCGAACTTCAGACATTTTTTTTATCAGGAGAAAAGGTAAATCGATTCCACCAATTTGAAATTGTATAAGTTTAACGGGACCTACAAGAAAGTATAAACTTCAAGAATAAATAATTACAAATCGTAACTTCATTAATCATTTTTCAATTAACATATATATATAATGAAAGACATTATTAGACACTAAAATTATTCAATATTTTGAAAAAATAATTTATAAAAATGTACATGCTTAGAGGTATACCGAATACGTATTATATTTAAACAATCGGAACACATTATTATTTTACACGTAAATTTCGGTTATAGGTACTTCATGTCTATTTTTATAGAGGGGCTTGGCTCCCATACAATTTTTTAGTCCTTCCTGGTTAAAATCCAAATCCTTACAAGCAAAAAAAACTGTCATGGCACATGGCTTCAATGCATAAAATAATTAATAATTCCCTAATAATTTATTATAATAGAATAACATATAATATTGTGGGTGTACCGTATACAGTTTATGCAAAAGTAGAACAATCAACACATGATCTGGATAACTAATAATATAGAAAGAGAATTATTTAAAAAGACTATTTCTAATGATATTTGATCATACAAACATTCACAAGTGTATATACAGTAATAAAATATACATTATACATGCTTGTTTTATTATTGACTTAAATGACAAGGAGGGGGGGGGGCGCATTTGCTCTATATCACTTTCATCTATCGGCAGGATTCTCAGCAGTCCTACGCAGTGCAAGTCTAGTACTTAGAGGGCTTTAGAACTTTGGTTTTCTATGATTCGAACCATATTATACTGATGTATATTATATTATTATAAGCATGGGTATGATAACATATAGATAGATACTATCCTATAATCTAGGTATTAGTATGGGTACTCACCATGGGCGTAGGGCGGCGGCGGTGGCGGCGGTAGCGGCGCCGGTTGTTCGTGTTTGCCGCTGATGTTATCTGAAGTGTCGGACGATGCACCGTTAGCCTGAGTCGGCGGCGGTGGCGCGGAAAACGCGCTGCTGTACGGAGTACCATGGTGGTGATGGTGGTGATGGCGTCGGTGATGCGACGGTGGAGGCGGCGGTAGCGGCTGCTGCGGTGGCGGATGGTGATCAGCGCCCGACGAACCGGGCGGCTGCATGCTGGACAGCGCGGTCAGAGGCGCGTACGATGGACGCGGAGCCGCTGGCTGCTGCTGCTGCTGAGACGGAATCGGTACTGACGATGTGGGTTGTTGTGTAAGCGTCTGTAAAATCAGACAAAAAAAAAATGTTTAAAAAACCCAACAATTTTGTTTCAACCATACGATTCGACAGCCGTCCATCAAACGACATTCGACCGTTTTTTCATTTATTTACCGATGCAAATTTAGAATAGAATCTTAGAGCTAAAGAACATAACAGTAAAAATTATGTTAAAATCAATATAGTGATAAGATAAGTGATAACATTTCATAAACGGGGACTTCAGGTTTAGTCCCCCGCAAAAGGAATGACAGATCTTCGTTCGCTATTCTCATATAATCACTCGTAAAATAGGACTGCTTCGCAAATAATTCAAGAAACAAAAAGAGATTAGATTTAAGTTTGTTTAATAGGACAGTTAAGTCGATTCGACCATCAACGAGTTTTGACAAAAACTATAGGTTTATCTGAACTCGGCTAGCGTGTACCGCCCTGGGTGGCAAGGTTCTGGGTTATAATCAATTAAATCAATCGATAGTCTAAAAGCTATAGACTTCAGAGACTTGTGTTGGACCCATTCAAGCTGATAGCTGTCTCTAGTGGTTGTTGGGCACCAAATTACAGCTCTATGTTAAGTATGGAACGTTACAGCGTTAGATCAAACCTGAACGTAAAAGAACTTTTGGGGAATTACAGATAGCTTGAAATCTATAGAAATTCTATAAGCAAGAACCCTATAGAATTATCTAAGCTTTACAAGAAATTTAGTTTAACTGAGCATTTAACCTAAGACATCGATCAAATGTTATATCTGAATAATGTACAGACTCGCAGGCAGATTCGGGGACACCGGATATAGAATGGTTGAAATTAACTACGATGAGAACAAGAAAGTAATAAAAATGTAATTGGGGATACAGAGATCTATTCCATAAGTTTCGACCCAAGTGGCCACAAGTAGAGATCCTCTTGAAGAAGAATACAATCCTGAGAGGCACTAATACGAAGCATCAACTTTTTATCATCGGCAAACTTGAGTAATTGGCAGCGTAATATAATACTTTTTACACTGTTTACTATGTTAAAGAGAAGAGGACCGGAAACAAATGCTCACCGGCCACCTTGAGGGACACCTGACATTATATTTACTGGTTCAGAGCAAACACCGTACATTTTTACATAACACTGCAGTATTCTATTTAATTTTTTTTAAAACTTTTATTTTACTAAAGTAATTCGCAAACAAAAAATTGTTTGTAGGTACAGAACACCGTGTACAGATACGCGCAGCGCGAGTGTAGCTGATAAACGTTTTACGTCGGAAAATATAATATTACACATCTATACACATGTATAGGTACTGTACATACTATTATAAACATCTGACGACAGACGACGCATATAAAGAATAGTAAGTTTATATTAAAATACGATGACATAAGACATGAGTGTGTGAATTGGTAGGTATCTCCTATATGAATAAATATAATGAATAAATAAATAAAAACGGAGATTTATATTTGAGTTGCCGGAATATTGTTTTAAAATGTTACGTGTGTGCTTATTTACTTGTGATAAAATTAAAAATGAATTATTTTATTTAATCTTTGTCATTTTATCCATTACCGTGCGGGCACTTACATTAATATATTCACATGATAAAATAACTTTATTCAATGATAAAAATAATATTCTATAGTTTCGTTTGAACTACAGGAGAGCACTTTTTACTTTTTAGGTATTTTTTTATACCGAAGTTTACCTTTTTGCATTTTAAGTATCAAAACCTTGAAGTTCCAAACAAATAAACAAAGTACAAAACTTGATTTATAATTATGCATTTGTGTAGTTGAGACATATTTACTAGTATGTTAACATTATGTAAACATTTATACAAAAGTTTATGATTTTGAACGTGGTTTATGATTGTGTACAAAATCCATATTTTGTTATAAAAATAAATAATTATATATTTATTAAATGGTCAATTAATTTACTAAAATTCCAACTATTTCTAACTGAAAAAAAAAAAAAAAATGATTTCATGATGACGAGTAATTTTTGCTTGGATCCGGGTATATAGAGAATATTAAAATTAAATATCTTAGAAAAATAACTTTTTGAATTTAACATAATTAAATATTTTACGAACCATTTGTTTTAGGTAAATAAAGTTGTATTGAGAATTGTCAATATAAACAATTAAAAAATGCATACCTAACCTATGATGCTAATATTTATTTAAAACAGCATATTATTTAAAATAAATCTTAAAATTGTATTGAGATAAGTGATTCAAATAAAAAATATGAGCGAGCAGTGACGCGGGGTGAACCGAACTGTAAACCATTTATGATGTATACATCCATAATATATCAAACATAATATTTATTTGACAACGATAAACAACATTATCACTGAACGGTTTGACCTTTTCGACATTCAACACAATCACATCATAAATGTAAAAACCATAAGGTAATAAAATTAAATTCCCAAATGTTAAGTATGTTATTCGAATGACGCATGCTACGATAGTATGACTTGGACCTAAAATAGGTGGTAACGTGCGTAGTTTCCCAATAAAACATGACATTTTGTAAATAGTAAATACACAAAAATAAAATGTTAGCATTAAAATAAATTTACATATTATATTATTATTAAACTGTAGTAAAAGTTATAAAATCAAATTTTAAAGTCACATATACTATTATTTTATTACTACTACACTATTATATTAAAATACACCTAATATATAGTGTAGAATTGTGTGTCGCGTTTTACCATTTATTTTCAACACAAATTAAAATATAATGTCGATAAATTAACAAACGTTAAATTAATAATCATGTCTAGTAAAAATATAATATATCATTATATCAATTAAACAATTATCGATTGATTATTATAACAATAATTGTTATTTATCACATAATCGCTGCAGCGTAGAACACATTTGTTGTATATAATTATGAATGAACACAATATATACACAAAATGAATGACGAGAAGATTATTCAAATAAGTTTCGTCATCCGCGTATTACTTTTTGTGAAATGTGGAAGGATGAAGATATTATACCTACAGGCTACAGGATTTTAAAAACCTTGCCAAAAGTTGTTTAATAATGTAGCGATTGCTTAATGTCATCAGCCTCTACCAAAAAGTTAATTATTTTTTAACAAAATTATTTTCGTAGAAGCTTGATTGTTCAATTCAGATTTCACGTCATGTACTTCACGTGTATGTACAACATAAATGATACAATGTGTAAGTAGTGTGTCTGATACACTGCAGTTATAGTCAAAGTGACTAAAAAATGTAAAAATGATTTAATAATTTAATAATAGCTGTAATGTATTGTGATTAAATAATAAATACATTAAACAGCTGCGTGGTAAATCGTATTTACAGAGATTACTATGAAAATAAATAAACATAATACAGAGCTTATTGGATTCAATGGCAGTACGTTTATTGAATTTTTACAACATTTAATTTAAAAGTGGAAAAACGAAAACGATGTCTTAACGTCACTAAACAAATTGAAAGACAGACGAAAAGTAAACGGAAACAATGGCGCGCTTCTCCTTAAAACGTTTAGCTATATACCTATATATATTCTCGGAAAATAGCGGCACACGTCGTTTCACCCCATTTTCATTGCCGGCAACGAACCCCCTCGCATTCGCTCGTCCGATCCTTTCGGCGAGTGCCTTATGCCGTACAAATCGATTTTCTGTCGTCTCTAAGCCAAACTTATCGGTGGATAGGTATAAAACGTCAATGCGAGGTCGATTGACCAGTGTGGTTTTTGTTAGTCGTATAATGCACAATGTGTTCACTACGTTACATCATTCTACAGACCCACAGACACACACGTGCGTTGTTAAAATAGAGGGTAGGAAATCAAATGACACACATATTACCAAATACCCATAATATATTATTGATTTCGTATACATACAAACACGACGTGTCGTAACATGTAAACGCGTACAAAACAAGCGATCCCAGTCGGACTCTGTAGCGGGCAAGCGGAAAAAGATACGACCCTATAATATAATAATACCAAACATCTATGGTACATTTTTAAGCGAAACCACGAAAATGTGTAACCGAACCCTTTCAAAATTCCAAACCAATTAATTTGTCGCATTTTGTGCGACACCGTGTACTCGCGTGTCTAAAAGTCCCCCTCCTATGTATTTAATTACCCGTCCAAACTCATAAGGGCGTAATTAAGGTTATGGTCGATTTTAATGCACTACAACACTAAACCTTTCAATATGTATTATATTATAATATTATAACAACTTTGTAAGCCTAATCGGATTTCATTTGAAATATGGATATATGTCTTAAAATGTGGCGGGTGCCAATTATTTAAATTCAGTAAAGAAAATGTAAAGGTACAATCACAACTACGAATTCTCTCAAATGAGAATTAAATAAAATATAAAATTAATATAATATAACCAGACAAAGTCAAAGAAATACTCACCAATTGGTAAAAATATAGCTCGTTATCGATAATCCTAATATTTCAGATCCTAAACGGAGAGCTGAATGTACTAATTTTACTATGTGTTTTCTTTTGTCTGAAGAAAAATGATTAGATTTTCCACATCAGCACCCTCTAATTTTTTAGTAGCTATAATTAAATCTAGTAGTTTCTTTGATGGGTCAAAAGTGAAAATTCAATTTTTAACAAAATCGTGTAGCTAACGCAAATACGAATAACCATAGATACTTGAAATATTTACTAAATGTTTATATTAGGATTTTCTATATTATATTAACTAACTTTTAAAATATTCTGACCATTTTCAAACTATTTATAGACATTTTAAATTGTTTAGTTTTGTTTCCACAAATATCGATCAAAAAACTTAACAATTTAGTACAAGAATCCTCATTCGTTTTAGTTAGAGGCATTTAAAAATATTCGACATAAATGGCCACCATTTTTTTTTCATAAACATTTTCAGAAGTTCAAATTTTGACGAAAAGTCACAGGCTATTTTGTAGTCAAAATTTGACGATGTAACCAATTTTATACCTATTAGGCCAGTTCATATTGCAACTAAAAATATACCTAATAGATTTTTGAACACAATTTCTTTTAATATAAATTTTAAGTTCAAATTTGGACGAAATTAGATATTTGAATGAAGAATAACAATTTTAACTATTTTATTGAAATTTAAAAATATCTATCGTAGTTACTTGAAATTTTTAAGTTTTAAGAGGTCGGTTACATAATGACATTTTCAAATGCAATGTTTACAGCAAAAACTAATTCAACCTACCAATATTATCGTATTATTCTTAGTAAAATGTATTACCTTAATAGAAATAGAAATATATCATAATATAGACATATAGATATAGGTATATATATATATATATATATATATTTATAGACTGACAGACGATCTTGGAGTCTTTGCTCAGAATCGTCTATCTAATCATCGAATTCAAATTTAACACATACATCACACTATTGCAGTGACTTACTCAATGAAGAGGTACTTTCAACACTTAAAAGTAATAACACTGTATGACAGAGTTGTAACCTACTTTTCCTCTTTTAAAAATGCGATAAAATATATAATGTATATAGGTACATTATCGGGTACCGAATCGTGACTTAAAAATACGCAAGACAAATATTAATCATTAACGAACATGGCAACAAACTCTTAAAAATGTGATTTGAAAAATAATAAATTATAGTTATTTAAAGTAATTTCTAGTTCAAATTTTTTAACTGAATTTTCAACATAAAATATTAACTTAATAAAAAAAAACCCTTTGTCATGTTTACTATATTATCTTTGTATAGTTTCTAAATTTAAATTTATGTTTTTGAAATTAATATATTAGTGTATACCGTATATTTATTTAATAAAGTATAGTTAATAAAAAATGCACAACTCACACAGAAGCCAAAAAAGTTTTTATGTATCTCTATTTAACGAGTTAAAAACATCCAGACTTTTAAAATGTAAAAAAGCTTATTATTTTATATTTAGGTAAGTTTACGTTTTTTTTAAATGTACTCATAAACATTCTATTTATTCTATCTTAAATAAAAATTTTTTTAACTTGTTTTCTATAAAAAAATTCAAATTGCGTATTACTATTAAACTACACCCTACCACTAGGTACACCTACTTGTGGCTTTAGTAATTATTTTCAACAATATAATCATTTATTTGTCTACATTTTAAACAATAATGAACTAATTGTTGTAATAAATTAAGAATATAAGTGTCTAGTATAATACATTAAGACGTCTTTAAAAGCAAAAACGGCATTTCTTTGGTTTACTCCACGTTTCATAAAATATACACAATTACGTTATTGTTACGAATATTTTGTTGTTTTCCGGCTAAATTGAAAAAAACAGTGACGTTTTAAAATAACGTTACTAACATTCGAGTTATGAAAATGTTAACTTCTTGCATTCTTTGAAATAGTTACAGAGTAATATGTATCCATGTAAAATGTCTATGGAAATAGGACAGAATAATCTATAAAAACTGAGATAAAACCAACTATACCAACACCAAAAACAGAATAAGTAATATCATTATACAATATTATGTATAATAATCTCGCACAATCCAAATTGTAAAAATAAATTTTCATAAATTATTTTAACGATGCTTCCATAATTATTTAAGAGGATTCAAAATATATAATATGTTGCTGTAACAACACATATAATATCGCATTAATAAATCATCGTAATCGGATTGTTATAATTAAAAACGAAACTTACTGCACAATCGGCTAATGTATAAACAATTGTGGTGTACGTTTTAATAAAATGTTGCTATTGGTATAATAATATCTGAAATTCAATTACAGTTAATAAACATATGTGGCTTTTTGAATAGACAAATATTCACTTTAAAAAAAATATCAATCGTATATAAATAATAATACTCGATAACAAACCATTTGAATACATAAAACACCGCAGATCAACATGAAATGTAAATTACATTAATTTGATTAATCAAATGTCCATCCCAAATCAGATGATACAAAATATATAATGGTGAACTTTACTTGACGCGTAAGAAATGTATAAAAATACCTATTGGCTACAGAGAATTAAAATAGCTGAATAGCCTGAATATATAAATGGTTATTTATATCAACACAATAACATAACTATTTAAAGGTATAAAGCAATAAATACTTTAGAAGTATATGTTTTTATGATGCAGTCGATATGCATCGACAAACATTAACAATATTATTATTATTCGTATAGTATGATTACACTAAGAAATCAAATTTTGTTACAACTAATTCAACCTTGACCTCTTTAATATAATAGTTTGTATAATGGAACAGAAATTTAATTATGTGATTATTAGACCCAGAGTGATAATGAAGTGCTTTGATGCATTTACTAATTGTAAATGCTAACCATAAATAAAAACTAGAGGCTAAATCATTAAATTTTATATAATACATACGGGTTCCTCAGCACACCCCTCGAGAACAGCGTTGAAGTATTTATTAAAAATGCTAATTAGTACGTCATTATTTATAAATTATTGATCGACAATATTAGGCAAAGGTAAAATATTATGTTTATTTTACTCCAAAATAATACCACTAATAACAAAATGTTGTTATGATACATAAAGTGATTGATTGCTAAAACAATATATTAAATATAGTTGTATCCCCTTCATACAATTTTTGTTATTTTATAGAATTATAAGAGTACACAAATCAAAAGTAAACAGTTAAAAAAATTATAAGATACATTAAAAAAGTAAGTTTATTGAAGGTATATATTGTAAATAATAATAATTTCCAAACAAAAACGGAACAACAGGTCACTCTGCCTCTAATGAAAATGACATCAATTATATTGTTATATTAAACATGTTCGTATTTTTATTACCTACTTAATTATGTCTGTCTTTGTAGACTGTAGTATTTATTTAAGCTGTATAAAATTACAGGAGTATAAATTGTAATCCCCTCAGCTCAGTGTTATAAAAATGAAACAAAGTTTTAAAAAAAACTATAATATAAATGCTTTATACTCAGTATAATTTGTAAAGAAAGATCGACAACGTTTGTATCCGTCCTATACTTTGAATTCTTCACAGAGCTCAGCCCTATCAATCAACGCATATACATACAGTACCAATTTTGAGACGATAAATATAAAAAAACATTACAAAAAACAAGTCTCACCTTAAATAAAACTTCAAACTTGATAAAATATACTAAAGCAAATTCATGATTCATAAATAAAATCACATAAAAAATAAAATAAGTAAGTTTTAAATTAAGAAAAACATTTTCCTCGCTCAATATTATTATTTTATCATTTTTTTTTACTGATCTAATAGACACATATACAATTTTTGTCAGCACTTATTAACGATTGTATACAGTTTTAAATGTTTTAATACGTTGGATACTATTATATCGAATAATATACAAAAATAAATTATTTTACCTATGCCCCGATGTACTTGAATTTAGTCTTTGATAGGTTTTTTTTAGGTTTAAGTGAGGCTACTAAAAGGGTACACTCACTCAGACTTTAAAGGCCAATTGTGCACACTGCTATGACATTTAGAAGTACTATTTTTTACACTATTATCTCAGCTAAATCCTCATGAATTCAAAATGTACTTATTTAATACATGTTTATACATAGATTTGGTTTCTCTATTATAAATTATAATTTATAATATAGTTTAATTTAATAATGAATATTACAAATTCAAATTAATGATATCATACATAATTATACGTCATAGTCATACATTTTATGTTACTCCGAATGTATTCATGAATGAATAACTTAAATATTTTCTAAATTTAATTTTAATTATAACTACAAATAAGTTATAAAAATAATAGCACTAGTGTTCGTAAATACTAAGGTGTAAGTCGCGGTCACAGTGCACATTAATAAAAAAGTGATAAGTGTTAACGATGTCACTAAATAAACATTACACACCTTAACCTCTGGTTATCTCTGAAGATGAATTGGTTCCTGTTTGAAAAAGGTATTTTCACATAACTGATAGAGTTGGTTCCCGTTTTTCACAGTAAGATGGCCAAATACGCACATTTCTCTAACCATTTTTATAGGCTTATGACTGTTCACTTGGAAACAATAAATATCTTATACAATTAATGAATTAAACATTAATTAAGTATAGTAAAATGCCTTTTTATTAAAACGGGAACCGATCAAGTCAGAGCTCAGGAACCAAAAATTCAGTACCAGCCTAGATGATAGTGTTATTACCACATAATTTTTATATATCAATTGTTAAAAACTGAATTTACTCTTGGTTAGTATGATTTTGAAAATCATTTTGAAATAAATTTTGGATTTTGAAAAATCCAAGGATTTGAAATTATGCTCAGCTCTGAATATATTTATAAGTTATACTACGAAATCTATTTACACCATTCTACAGTACATCGGTATTGACTTAAATGTTTAAAATTAATAACGAGAACATTTAATTTAATGATCCTCCATAATTTGACCTATGTCCATGTATTTTATGTAAAATAGTGAGTAAAACTATCTCATTTCAATTTTTCCTGTTAATTTTTTTTTTTGTTTTTAAGAAGAACCTTGCCGATTTCATTCAACCAGCAGTACATTTTATGCACTTCAGAATACTGATTTCAGGTATTCAGTCATTTTTCAGTCGAATTCATGAATTCAGAAATTTCACGAATTTGGGGTAATATATAATATGTATACAATAATTTACTGAAATTATAAGTTATGAATTTTGGATGATAAAATATAACCATTAAAATTTTTGTGAAAAAGGGAAAACAATTAAATAACATTTAGGTACTTACGTATACTACTTATACTTTATACAGTTATACCCTACTAGTAAAGTACGAATTTGTGATTCAAAAAAAAGTTGGTAACGGAAAGTCTATACCTAACAAAATAAATGTTTCTCTTACCTATATGAAACTTTTAGAAAAAAACATTTTTTTAGAAGAGTTATAAAAAACAATAAAAAACATATAATATGTTTTACTTAACATTGTTACCAAATGTATATAGACTTAGCTTGTTTTATGAACACTCGTTAAACCTTGAAAACATCAGTCATACATTTTACTAATTTGTTAATACTTATCAAGTACTATAAAAAAAAGCTATAAAAAACTATTCAAAGGTTTAATATAGTATTATTATTTTAAAAAAAAAACTATAATAATGACACTCGAAATGACGCGTACAGTCAAAATATTTGTACTTGATTTATATTTTCAATTAGAAAGGTGTAAAGTGTTCCAATATTACCTACAGTATTATTATCTTATATTATAGATTATAAACGGTGTACATATACACTATACGGTAGGTAATTATACTTTTTTTAAATAACTAATAGGTGTAAGAATTCCAAATGTTTCTCTAATTAAATTTTATAATCGTTGATACAATACTGATCATATTATATTGTATTATAATCATACCACAGATTTGAATAAAATATATTTATTTGTTTCGTTAATAAATGAACAAGTATATACATTTTTTATCAAATTGATTATGATTTATTTACAATGAATCAATTAAAAATCAGAATTTTGGGTGTAAAAATCACTGTAGAAAATGAACAATTCTACCCACAATGTAGAATAATTAATTAAAGATTTTTAATAAATATTACTGTTATAGTTATTAAGTAATAACCTGATGAATGTATTCGGAAGGTTCAAAGTGATGTAGGTACATTTTAAAATTGATAATAAAATCATATATTTGAGAATAATCGTTTAACTAAATACACGTTATATATTATTATAGTTAAAAGTAAAATTAAAAAATGGTTATACCATAAGTTATGATCGCTACACAGTTTTATAAAATGAGTAAAATCTATATTTTGTGTAGCCATTTTTATGCATACCTATCTCAAAGCTAAGATTTCTGAAATACCTCACAAACCACTCTGAATGTAACTGATCATAAATAATGTGTTCACTAAACCCTAAAGTTGAATAGATTAAGCAAATCTCGTCATTCAAAATACACAAGAATATAATAATGTATATACGGTCAAATATAATAATTTTGAGCGATAAAAATAATTGTCATAATACCGAGAACACACACACAATTGATGTAACATAAAATAAATGCAATTAAAAATGAATAATTCTTTAATTCTGTTAAATCTTTAAACAATAGACTAAAATATGTATGTAGGTATGGGATTAACTGAAACTCGCAGCTTCAATCGAATCATTCAAATACAGTGTTGTAGCTACAATACTACTAACATATTTGCAGTAAATAAAATATTCGAAAGAAATTAAAATTAGTACCCACGTCTTTTTTTTCAACGAGAAAACATATGTAAAATATAGTAATTTATTGATTCATAATGATTCGAGTAGTCTCGTATAAATTGTGATTCTGTTAAATAAAAATCAACTATTTGGATTTGTATTACAGGTTACAGCTAAATATTGCATAAAAATATAATGACATGTAACCGGTTTTTCAATATAACAAACGGTAATTACCAACGAGTCCCTCTGCTCAACAGGTGAGTGCACTTAAAATGCACTTCTTGTAATAATTACTACATTCTGCGCACGAAAACTACTAACCGTAATGTTATGAAGTGCGATTACGCGGTCATAATACATTGTTATTAAACGATTATTTATTTGGTGTAGATTATTTCATGCACAATTTAATTTACTTGATGAAACATACAGTTCACTAGTTCATACAAACAATTGATTTAGACTTTTAGAGGTATCATTATAAATTAACCAATATTGCATGGAAAAAATATAAAACAATAAAACTCTTAAGATGCTTTACAAGAATTTTAAATAAATATTTAGATTTTGGAACTCTTATTGTAGCGTAACAAATGTAAAGTTTTAATTAAGCTTTATTCTAGGTATTCTAGGTATTCTGGGACGTATTCAATGAAATTTGAATGGACTCTAGAGAGTAGACAAATAATGTATATTATTTTACAACATAATTAGGTATCTGAGAAATTTCAAAGTATTTGTTTTTCCTCTAGAATTCAAGATATATGTTCGGTGAATTGAATTATATTCTAGGGTTTTGTAAATGTAATATTTCTCGTAATATATTATTAATATGCTCTAAGCATTACGACAAATTTTTGTTGGGCTTAATTCAAATTTGTCATGGCATATAAAAACGGGTATGGTTTTTTTATTACTAAGGTTCGGTATTTTTAAAAGCATTATTTATATTGAAATGAGTTCTTAAATAGTTTAATTAATTAATATGAAATTAAAATACAACCCACTATTGGCACTACACGACCTAATTAGTTAAAATTATATTTGAACAGAAATTACAATTCATTAAAATAATTTTTTATTATCATGTTGAATTAAAAAACTTAAACAATTAAATCTTTTTTTCAATTTCAATTGTTTATTGTTTAACAGTATTGTTAGTATTTTATAATATACATTATTTGAATCGATATAAGACCCGTTTCGCCTTGCATGTATTAATTCAAACCGAAGACCATAAACCAGTCGCGGCACATGCATCTACACACGAACACATACACTTGCAAGCGTGTGCAATCAAACATGTTAATTAGTTTATGATAATCAGTTCCTATTAGTTGACGCAGGGTGGAGGAGCAGGTGGTAGCCCCTGTTCCGACGAATTAAACGTCAATTACTCGACGATGTTGTTATTAATCAAAACTCTGTAAAATACAAACATTTACGTACACACACGACAGACGTACGAGTAAATAAAAATCCTTGACACGTCGTTATTAATTCCAGTACCTATACCTATACGAAAAAAAAACTACGAAATATTCATCTTTATTTTACGTGCAGAGATTTAGAAAAACAATTCATCAGGTGCACCTAATCTACGCACAGTACACGTGCCATTTTAAAGCATGTGGGGTTAGATTTTGATTTTTCGAGAAAAACGGATATCCGAAAACGATTTTTCGTATGCACAACCACACGACGCCTCAGTGAGCTACACGATGACTACTACAGCAGTGTAATGTTTAAAAAGGTCATCGACCTTCCCCGGACAACCGCATCGACCCGAGTCACTGTAGTACGTACATACCCGTAAACGCGGTAATGCCCAATATACGGCAATACGGTCTAAGGGTTCCTGCGACGTCGGTAACGTTGGGATAACACTACATTTATGATAATCATGACAACAAAATTGTTGCCTCATTTCTTGTAATAATATTAATGTACCTAGTGTTTTACGGCTACTCGGCTATAATTAATTAATCCAAAACTAATATTCCGCAATTTTTATTCGGCGTATAAAAAAACGGCATGAAATATGAGTGAAATCGAATTAAGAAAATGTTAAAATATAAAATAAGATATACCTACCTATTTAAACAACGTTAGTGATAAATACAGAAAAATTAATTATTCATATTCATATTTAATTTTAGCTATTTTTAAAGTATTTAATATTTTAAAACTGTACTAGCTGTACTAGCTGTACTAGCTGGTACCAATTTCTTTTTTCAAGAAATATTATATCATAACATAATTAAATTATTTCGATACGTTTAAAAGTAAAAAGCGAGTAAGTGGGTAACACTGTAGACTAGGTGTCTTGAGGGTCACTGTAGTTGATGTGTTCAATTTGAATTCAATGATATAAAATCATTGTATACAAAAAAAAAGATTCTGAGCATAGACCTGTCAGCCTGTCATATGATATATTATTATGAGTTAAGTAATTTATTTTACTATTAGACATTATTTCTATACAGTATTTTTACAAAAATTTCATTTGAAAATGTCATCAAGTATTTTGTATATAAAATATATTTAAAAGTTTTAAATATCCACGAATAATATTTTTAAATTACAATTAAATAACTAAAATCGTTATTTTTTGTTTAAATCTTTAAATAACTGTGTTTATAAATTTTTTGATTTTTTGATTACAGAGTTAACTTAATTTACTTACGTGGAACCTTGTTTTAAATTTTAACCTTAGCAAAAAAAATTGAACATTTTATTAAATTCTAGCTCGAAATAATTTACAAATTTTGTGATTCATACGAATTTTGACAAAATGCGAACTTTAGACTAAACTTTTTATTTAATTTCTATTACAAAAACTAATGAGGAACCTCGTATTACATTTAAAAGTTTTTTTTAACGAGCAAACCTTTTTTCATCGATATTTATTTTATAAAAAAACTAAAAACTAGAAAATTATTTATGCCTTTAAATAGCTCAACATGAGTCGAAATATTTGTATTTTAATTATTAAAAACAGAAATAATTAAAAAATGTAATTATTAAACCCATTAAAAGGTGTACAAAGATCGTTCTACGTTTATTATATAAAATACATCTGAGTACAACTTGTATTTTAGTTTTGATTTCATTAATTATTCATTAATATCTAATAAGTTTTTTTAATAATTATTTTAAAGACTGTGACATTTTATTTTGAAATTTAAAAAATAAATAAAAAGATAATACTGAAAATGAAAAAATATTCTCTAAATAATTGACAAACTTTCAATGATATTTTGGAATTATAATAACAGCTATAATTTTTAATAAACTTGGTATAATAATAATTTAAACTAAATTATTTATGTCACACACTTATTATGCATTAATTTGTATAGATAGTGATGTATGTACTTTTGTGAAAAAAACTTAATTATAATACATATAACAACATAAAAATACCATTTATTATGATTTAATTATAAAAGTAATATATATTAATAGTATATTTATGCTATATATAACTGAAATAAATGCTGAAAAATGTCTACTTTTATAGTTTCTATTACTTTCTTTATACGAGTTTTATACGAGTGAAGTTCTTCGATTATTACGAAGTGGTACAAAAAACTCTCAATTTAAAACTTGAGTATGAAAATGAATTAAGTACTTTAGAAGGATCATTTTTTCAATAACAATAATAATTTATTTATTTACTATTCATGTACAAAATATAGTATCATTTTTCGTTTTTTGGACTATCGTCTGCAATTTAGATATTATAGGAAGAATACGTAGACACTTACATCAAAAAAGCATCCGCACTGTTAGTACAGAACATATTTGTAGATGATTATTTAAGGGATAGAATATAGATGTTTTTAATTTTTTAACACTCCAAAAACGAAGTTTTACTTTAAACTTTCTTTTTATACAAAAACAAAGTTTACCGAGTATCCATTCCATCCATAATGCCTTATAGAAACTAAACTTAAAGATAAACTCACGAGACAATAAACCCGCAAGAAGTCACAACTTACAAAGTTTGAACATTTCAATTAGTAAAACGTTAGTCAAAGATAATTTCACCATAAAGTTGTTCTTGTTTATTTCTAATTATTAGAAATTTATTTGGATGGAAATGTAATATAGATTACTTATATCATATTACATTAAACAGCATAGTAAAACAGTTAATTCTTGCAGGGTATAACAATAAAAAAAATGTTAATTAATGGAAAATATGTTGAAAAAATAAATTATCCTTATACGATTTCTTATAATATATTTAATAAATATAAAAAATAATAATCGTATCGTCTATAAAATGCCACGACAGAAGAGCTTTCGTATATTTGATTAACTGTATCTGTATGAGTAATTAGTTTGTAAACAGAATTTAACCCTTTTTATGTTTTACTCTTTTTCTTTGCTAAAAGGGATAATTTATAACAGTGCTTAACCAATGCTAACCGATTTCGACTTTACTATCCTGCCGCAGGTGGTTTTTAACAAACAAAACCGAGGTACTCCAAAAGGGCTCCTTTAACCGTTTGTAAAGACGAATGTCCCGGCTTAGAAAAAAAAAACTACCATGTTGTAACATTTAAACCAATATTGCAAGCAAATCAGAAATATCAAAAGAGAGTACAATTTAGTACACAGAACTGAAATATTTACAAAAATGTTTACCTTATCTGCAGAGTATTTAAACGAGAGTACATAGGATCCTAACCTATATAATATATTAATATGTTTTCTCACTATATTTCATATTCAATATCATCTCAAGTACTACCAAACTTGTAACAACATAACATTTTTTATTGTGTTGAAAAATTTTAAAATAAAATAAATTTAAAAATAATAAACATAAAACTATCTGGGTATATTTTATAAATATTTTTATATTTTTTTTAAATCCAACTACTCGGCACTATTTTTTTGATGATTAACTGTAGCATAAAATTATAATGATTATCTACTAAATTACCTAAATTTAATAATAACCATAGTTGAAAAAACACATCGCACAAAAATCGGAAAGGTTGGGTATTTAATTCGAAATATAAAATAGATGTATATGATAAAAGGTTAGGTAAGGTTAGATTAGGATTAATTTCGACGTAATAACAAAGAATTCACAAAGATATCTTATACAATTTTAATAAATGAAACGAATTACCTATATAAAAATATTAGAATTGTTTTAAAATAATAAAAAAAAACAATTTTTCTCCTGTAATTAAGTTTAATTTAATCCTTTACCGAGCAAGATAACTAACTGCCTTACCATGAACAGATTAAAAAAACCCAGTTAAACACCACGATTAATTATATAAAACTATTATTAAATGCTAAATAGTAAGGATATGTCGTTCTCGTTAAATTATTTCGATCTCCAAATATTTATTTATTTTGGTTTAATTTTAATAAATGTCATTCAAAATAGACAGTTTTATAATTATTTATTGAGAAACTAAATACAATTTACAATAACTTTTATTAAAATCCAATTAATATTTATAATAATAATAAAAACCTATTTTGAAACCCAATAATGATCAAATAAAATAACACTTAATAGATAAACACATGCAGTAGTGTAGACATCTGTATTTAATATTTATAAATACCTACTCTAATACAAAATACATTACAAATGGTTAGAAATAAATGTTTAACATATTTCCTACATCATTTTAATATACACAATTAATAATGTAAATCAAGAAACATGTATAATTTAATTAGAGGAGAGATATTTTTCAGAATTAGTGTAATATAAATATTTAAAATTCAATTTTAAAATAATTATGATTTATAATAGTAGTTCAGTAACAATTAATTTCAACTCTCGAAAAGTTACTGGCAGTGATTACGTCGAGTAAGCTTTTTGAACACATAATGAACTTGGAAGTAGAAAATTTTAATTAATAACAAACAAACGGACTGCTTAAACAACAAATCAATGTAGGTTTAGAAACATTGAAAATACTTTTAAATCTCGTACTTAATAACGATTATAATATAATGTAACTTTTAACCTTACAGACAAATAGCAGCAAATAACCAAGAAAACTAGATACACATCATATTTATAATAAAATTTCAAAAATTAATAAAAATCAATCGACAACAACATTTAAAAACAAAAAGCTTAAACACTTTTAAAGAAATAGAAATAACTCTACATTTTTTTTGGTAATATAATTTGAATTATTATTACGACTTCAATTATTTAACAAATTGTTTTAATAATTTAAGATTTTAATTATGCAAATGTGAATCAGATTTAATTTAAATTTTAGATCAACGTCAATGCATTAAGAAAGCAAATTGATCATTATAGATAAAACGGAAAGCGCTAAAATTAAGTTTTCTTTAAACAAAAACACATTATATTATATACCTATCACAAAATTCTACGCAGCTAACTGTACCTACTGTCGATTGTAAGGAAAATGTTGTTTTATTTTTTATTTTTAAATTGCTTCGTAAAAAGTGAAAAATAAAAGCTCTGCGAGGGAAAGCTAATGACAACAATGGGACAATATTATACAGCCGGATGTTGTCGTTTGGCAAATAGTGAATGTGTGTAACGAGACAAGTGGGCGGACGAGGAAATAGACAAACAAAAACATAAAGCAAAAAAACGAATTATTTTCTTTGTCCCCTTGAAGTATTTCATCATTGTTTTTAAACGCCATAAACGAAAATGAGTGAAATTTATCACACAAATATTATTTATATATACACAAACGATAAATTAAATCCCAGTGGGCTCTATTGAAACACATGTATTAAAACTGCCCCGAATCATTGTTTAAATTTCAATAACTTAGGTTAGGTTAGTATTATTGTATTAATACTTAGTGTCTTTGTAATTAATAACAATTGATAACTGATTAGCCTAATTATATTATCCATGTTTAAAAAAATAAAATAATAACTGTTTAGTACTCTTGGCATTTTAACATAATTTGTCATGTAAAATCCAAAATAAAAAAATGTATTAAGCACTTACGTGATCAGCATGAAGCAGAGTTTCCGTAGCCACAGCTGTTGCTTCGGTTTGCGTATGGCTAGTACTTGATATACGGTACTGAAGCCCAGATATCGTACAAAATTCCTCATGTCTTGTAGATCGAGTAGTACTATTGACGTATACACCAGTAGTGATTGTAACGTCTGTGTCTTGATTGACGATGACAGCAAGTTGGGATGTTGGTGGAGGTACAATGGGTGGCAAAGGCGTTGGCTGAAGAGCTGTACGGACAGAAGACGCTCTATGCCCGTCAGAATCTTCATCTTCCGCGTCATCTTCTGGCTCGGATCTTTCAGAAGATATTTCAGAACTAGTGGTAGATTTTTTTGAACAATCTTGACCTTTTGGAGGCGATTTTTTCTCTGTCGAATAGCTGGCTGCTAATATGGCTGATGCGTTTAGACTTGCCATGCGTTTTTTTACAACCATGTCTTTAAGGTCCATAGTAACAGTATCCGCGTTACGTCTTTTTCGCTTGGAGCCACCTGTTGGTGAAGTGACTTCTTTGGAAGACTTTTCAGGTTCTTCTTCTTCATCGGTGCTCTCTGGTTCTGAAACTTTTGGCTGCTTTTTCGTACGTTTAGCTGATTTTGGTGGTTCGTATTTTGCGTCATCTAAGCCTGTAAAAATAGGTACGTCGGATATATCTCACTTTAAGTATTTATATTAATTTATAATTCATCTACTTTACATACTATATAATAATATACACATCAATAAACATGTAGTCTAATCATCTAAACTTTAAAGAAGCCGTTTTTAGATACAGTGAAGAGAAAAGAAGCTGTTATTTTACAATGATGTTCATTGCTTTTATTTTGTGAATAACTTTTCGACTGAAAGAATTAATAAAATTGGTAGGTGTATAAAAACATTTTCCAGAAACAAAATTAGTCTTTCTGAGGGGCAATTATTTCATTTATGTATGTTTTTGATAAATTCGTAAAGAAAAACCGTTGGAAAAACTATCAAATCTATCTTAATGTATTTTTTCAAGAGGGGAAAAAATTTAAGTAGATTCTAAAACCTATTTATAGCACATAGATATAAAGTTGGTATTTCTTGAAAGTGATACAGTTCGTGGTACCAAAGTGAGGTAACAAACATGAAATAAGTATATCAATTCAAAGGATACTATGCCGAATAGCTCAAAAAGAGCCAGAAATATTTTTTAAATGTCAATACTTTATAGTCTGCAATTATTCTGTTTTGAATAATAACAAATGAAAAAGATTTTTCAAAACTTGTTTTGAGTAAATGTCCCATCTGTACGTAAATTGTTTTATTATTATTCTTTTTTATTAAAGAAAAAGTACCTACTGTGAAGTTTTTACTTTTGATCCTGGAAAGTATAATCTAGATCAGATTTCCTACCAGAAACCTTCATAGAATTTTAAGATCGCAGTATATTTTTCTACTATAAATAAAACGTCTTCGGACACAGAAACAGAGTTAAAAACACTCATTGTAAAACAAATGAAATCATCAGCCCGCTCAGAATCTAAAACGTGAATTCTTGTAATTCAGATGAGTGAACTGACAGTTGACAGCAATAAACCACTTCATTTAAAAATTAAAAGTATCTTAATATTAATTATTTAATTCACAGATTTATTTATTCGAGTAATCGAACAGTAGAATGAAACCCGGTTGATATTTACAAGTAAGAATGAAAACAATCTTTCTAATAACTTATCGACTAAACTAATTAATATTGTTTTTTTAACTTTAATTTTAATAACTTTATAAGTAACCGTTTATTTATTAATATGAATAAGAAAAGAACATATTTTTAAAATTAAGAACTATGGTTATACATAAAATACATATGAAACATAATATAATGTGAGAATACCTGGGTAGAATGCTTTGGGGAATCCATTTCATCAATTTAATATAAATTTGGTAGATATTATGAAAGAAAATCTTGGGTAATTAATATCCGATTATAAGTTATAACCTAACCAGTGAATGTATTATTTTTTGTTTTGACTTTTATTTAACACTTTAACCAATTAGACCTTTCCTAGTACTCGTAATTTCAGTCATATATTATTAGGTACCTACCTATGTTTTTTTAATTATGCATGTACTTAGTTTATTTCTATGTGAATTATTAGTTTATTTATATTATTTTCAATCCCTTAATATTATCTTTAATAAATATTACCTGATGAAGAACTGTTAGTTGAACTTGTATCATGCATATCCCAATGTCTTCCAACACTTTTTAAACCCGGAGTTGTCCTTTTCGACGTTCTTTTTCCTTTTCTAGCCGGAATTTCTACATCTGGTTTTTTTTTACTCTTTTTAGAAGCCGCATTTATTGTAGCAGCTGCGGAGGCAGCCATAGCGTCAATCAGTGCACTTTTACTTTCATTCTCGTATAAACAATGAACTTTGGCTATGGCGTTGAGAGACGCTACTCTAGGTCTCTTGGCAACAGGTCTACCTTTAACTTTGGTCTTTGGTGCAACTACTTTTGTTTTTCCTTTTGATTTGATTTTATCTACCACCAATGGTTTCTTTTTCTTCTCAACTTTGACCGGTTTTATTGCAGATTTTTCTGTTTTCTGTTTTTCTTTTTTTTCTTTTTCAGATTTTTGTTTTTCATTTTTTGGTTTTTCAGTTTTCAGTTTTTCAGTTTTATGTTGATCGGAATTTTGCTTTTCGGTATTTTGATTTTCAGTGTTACTTTTAGATTCTTTTTTTACAGGTGCTTTCTCAATGTCCATCTTTTCATTTTCTTCAGTTTTTACGGAGTACGGCAACTGGCTAACTGATATTTCTTTAATTTTTATACAAGTATTATCTTGTCTGATCGTAATAGTATTACAAACACTTCCATCGAAATCACAAACTGGGCCATTTTTTAATTGAAAAACTTGCAATAAAGCAACATCGTCCGGGTTTTCGTCTTTTACTACGTCCATACATTCTATGGTGGGATTGTCATCTACCTTCTTGGCTGAGTTTATTTTTACCTTATTTTTAGCAATAGCTTTAGCTTTTTTTGGTTTATCTTTTTTATCTGGCTTAATCTCCACGCGTGATTTCGTGGAATCAACTTCCTCTACAATCTTTTTTGTGGGTTTTGGAATAGGTTTCTTTTTCACATCTTTAACCTTCTTATCTTTCTGAACTTTATCTTTAGGTTTCTTTTCTTCTTTATCTTCAGACTTTTTTACAGGTTTTTTAGTCTTTAGCAACTTGTCACATTTTTCACTGTTCCCTGCAGAATTAGAATTTTTTCCTTTTTTAACAGCTGGCTTTTTTACGGGTTTTGCAGTTAATTTTTCTTTTAGCTTTGGTTTAGAAAATTTTTTCACCAAATCTTTTTTCTCGTCCAAGTCTTCAGTTTCTTTTTCATTTTTTTTAATGACTTTTGCCGTTTTAACATTTTTTTGTTCAGTTTTGAGAGTTTTTTGAGAAAGAGTGGGTTTTTTAATAGATTTTTTTGTCAAATTGATTGGTCCTGGTGGAGAGTCACTTGCGTTAGATGCCTTTTTTTGTTTTGTTTTAGATAAAGTTGATGATTTTTGACTCTCACCACCGGTAAATGTTTCTGTGCCTTTTCTAGATGACATACTGAATGTCTTGTAATACACGTATGTATTACACGATTACATTGTAATTTTCAAATCTGAAAAAAAATAAATCATACAATTATTTTAAGGAATATTTTTAAAAACTAAGTAAATATGTAGGTAGTACATGGAGACTCTTAGGCTTGTGCTATAGTATAATTTTTGGAGAATCTTCTTGGGAATTTTATATGACCCAATCGATAAACCCACCCTTAGTCACCCATAAAAGAATACCCAACAAATATGGTATTGAAATCATCACTCTGATGTTATAAAAAATGAAATATCTTAGTAATTAGAAAAAATATAATAAACTGCTTCAAACAAACAAAAAAAAGAGGGGGAAAAAAAAAAAAAAAAAGAAAAACACGTAAATCAAATCCGAGCTAGAGAAATGGACATATTGTTTACACGGTACAACATTCTCGATAGCAAATAAATCGAATAAAAACCGTACGATTTGATAACGTTGAAGTCTTCCGCGCGTACCGCCGAGGCAAAGTCGCTTACCTAGTCGCTGTTCTGTGATGTTATTATTATACGTGTATGAAGTAACGACGAGAGTATCAATATGCAATCCAAGGTCGGCTGTTGAACCGGATGGGTGTACCCTACGCATAAGTACTCGCGCTACCTACATTTACATCGCAGTCGTCATTCGCAACGATTGTCGTTCCGAAATTTCTTCGTCAATCGTGACACTCGGAGCACGGAATGGGGTGTAGGTGCACTGAGTAACAGTCAGCTAGGAGGGCCCTCGCTCGGAGTAATGTTACAACGTAATTAATACCACCGATACGGTCGCAACGGCGCTTTTATTATATGGCATCGCTGGCGGCGGCGGCAGAACCTCCGAGTAGAAGTTTTTACGTTATATTTTCGTTATTCGTTCGTAGGCCTACTACCGCCGAGCATTACACAACAACTGTAATAATATTATATTATAATATTATATTCTGAGCGCGCGGCAACGAGTTGACCCCGATTCCCGGAGGCGCGCGTGTTTATTGAATGGAAATGGAGGGGACGGCATCGGCGGCGACGGCGACGACGACTATGACGACTATGACGGCTACCATGCACGCGAGCGGGAGGCGAGACATCCGCGAACGCTCGAGTTACACCACCACGGCGAATGCATCGGCGGCGGCTGCGGCAGTGGCTGCTACCGGCAGCGGCGTCAGGCAGCTGCGGCACGTCCGGTTTCGCGGCAACCGACACACGACTACCACCTACCACCACCACCACACCGGCCCCGAGATCCGCGGGATCCTCCGATCTCAAAGTCCCCCAATAACAATGCTATAACGACGCGATATCGTCGTACGACAGATCGATCCGGCGTCAACAACAACAACTACGATGACTTCCCAACAAACGTAATATTGTACCCAGAATACCGCTACCGTACTATCATATAATACCATACTTTACAATAATGGGTACCTTGTGTTGCAGCCGTCGACAGGAGGCGACGACAGCAACAGCGGCGGCACTAGCGGCACGCATTGATTGGCCACCGGCGGCGGCGGGGTGGCCGGCGCCCCGTTCGAGCGACGCACTCGAAAACCAACGAAATATCAAACGAACACCAAGGAAACGAACGACGACTCCGACGGCAATCTCTCGACCCGCGAGCGGCGACTTATTACCGTTCGCTATACATATTATATACGCGGGCGCGCGCGCGCACCGAACACTGTGCACGCGGATACGGACAAGCGCGCGCGACGGACGGCACGAGGGATCGCACACTCTACACCATAGCCGTCGCGTTTCGTGCCACACTCGTGTGTCAAATAGTATCGCACCTATTTATGTCACAATAATTTTATGAACTTTTCGATTGAATTATTGTATTTATTATGATTTTGACATGATCAGAATCGCACGCGCGGCACACCGAGTGACGCGGTACCACGGCCGACGGACGCGAACAATGCACTGCTGTGCTGGTAGTCGTCGTCGGCTCTCGGCGAGTACGCGCGGATCGGGCGGCGGCGGTGGTGGTAGCGGTGACGTGCGGCGGCGGCGCGGTGGCGGTCGGGCAGACGGTTGGCCATGCGGCGGCGGTGGCGACGGCGGAGAGGTACGCGTACGTACGGTGTGCTCGCGGAATGCAGTCTACGGGGGGGAAAACGGCGGCACCGCAGCGACATCGAGCGGACTGGCCCCGCGTAACGGTCCAAATTGTTTTATTTTTCATTACTTTTGTGTTATTATTTTCATTATTGCTATTAAACATATTGTTGTTGATGTGTTTCGTAATGATGACCACCAAGTCTTGCCGGCGACCGATAAGTGCCTCGACCATCAGTTGATCAATTACATCGAGCGCCCCCGATTGTTGTTGTCCACCGTCGATCATCCTCCGACGTTATTTATATGGGAACTCTGCAATATTTTTTGTTTGCTGAATTTTTTTCACGAAGACCTAGCAGGCATTTAGAGTTTGAGTTAGAGTTTGCACAAAGAGGCAATTCTAACCAATATAGTTAATTCTATACATAAAAATACTGAGCAGTTGCACGTTTGACATTTTTAACCAGTACAGCTCAGAAATACCTAAAGGCTAAAATAAGTGAAATATTTTTGAAATTGACATATCAATATTTTGAAAATTCAAATCAATTTTATTATGTTTCTTAACAAAAATCTTCAATATATTATAAAAAGTATTAAGTAGGTATTAGAGGCATGCTCAAGAATTTTGAATGTGGGGCTCAATTTTTTTTAATATAATATAATATAATCAATATATATTATGAATTATTATTATAGTTTTATGTAAGTAGTAAGTACATGCATATTTGTCAAGTGTCGGAGGGGGGGTGAATCCCCTTGACCCCTCCCCCCTGAGCACGCCCATAGTATGTAGAATATATTTGTTGTTTGATGCACACCGGTTGTTAAGTGAGCTCAACATTTTTTTCACTCCCTTGCACAAAAAATATGATGGACAGCTTTAAAAATTCCTAAACGTTAGCTCTGATATAAATTGGTATAAAATATACAATATAATCGAAGTATTACAAGTTGTACACATAATACATTTTTGCACGTTTGCGTAAATAATAAGTACAAAAATATCGATAAAAAATTGTAAATCGTAGGAATTTATGATCCGATAGTTTAGTCTCATATCCTGCAAACTGAATTCAAAAATATATATGGAGTACTAAGTAATACATAAATAACTGGGTTATAGAATGTATATCCTGTTTTTCCTATAAAAAATGTTCCTTATTTTTACAATAATATACGCTTAGATGGACCTAGTTGGACCTAGCTAATGGATATTGCCTTCGTTTTACTGTCAAATATATTTTTTTAAATTTCTATCCAAAACATAGAACATTATTATAATATTACCTACAATTATGTTATTCACCAACTATAACATAATTGGTATATATAATAATACCTATATAATAATTTATTGAAGTATGCATGTACCCATACATCATAGTATATTACTCATGAGTAGGTAATGACATACTAGTGGCGTACCCAGGAGAGGCTAAGAGGGATTCAGCCCACCCCCATTTGCCGTATTAGAATATAAATCTTACATATAGTAAAAGGCAAAGTACAAACCAAGATATTTCTGAAAATGGTTTTGAAGAAACATTTTGGGCATTATCAATTATTTGTAGAGGTTATTACAGTTATGGGATAAAGTAATAACGACCTAGAATAAGCTAACAGATATAAAATTCTAATATGCTTTGTTTAGCCCCCTCCCCAATTAAAAAATCCTAGATACGCCACTGTGACATATGACAGAAGTCCGACGAACGGACGACAATTTATTGAATAAAAAGTGCATGTATTAAAATTTATATTTTAGTAGGTGCTGCGTGTTGATAAATCAAACAAACATAAGAATATTTAGTGAACATATATTATAAATATATAACTAAGGTAATCTTTTAGGCATGAAGTTTGGGCTATTTATAATGATATAATGATAATTATTGATAATTGATACCGATAAAATTATAAATTATACGATGTTTAAGTACTAATTAGTAATTTATAATTACTAATAGATTATAGCAAAAGTCTTATCGCAGTAATATTTTGTAGGACGTATCGTCAAAGATAGAGAATTATATGAAATCTTTGTTGAATATACTAATAACTAATAATTACTAATATTATGGCATATTTTAATATTTATACTATAAGGGGATTGGTATAAGAAAAACTTCTACTCCTCAGGCCTCATTTTAGTTTCCTCGTATATTCGCATCTATAGTGATAACTAATTTGGTATAGTTATCAATTATATTTTATATTTAACCAGTATTCTAGACAATATTATTTATTAAGTATTTTTAACTTGTATTTATGTATAATATACAGTTAATTTTGTTAAACATGCTCATCCTATCTTTATGCTTAAATTATGCATGTATTCAAAGTCTGAATTTTGGAATTTTCAAGTACATTTGAACACTATATTTTCGAGTACTTGAGATTTTTTTGTACCTCTTAAGGATAATCCTATATTTTTATGACAATACAAACTTAAATTGTTTAGAAAGTAACATCAATAGAATGTAACACTAAGTTATACAACTCTAAAACTGCTAGCTTAAATTTTGAGTTGTATAATTTTGTACACCGAGAATAATGGTGTATACTGTAGTGTTGGTCGAGTACTTGACTTTGGAAAAATTTTGGAGTCAAGTTCGAGTACTCGACTCGACTCGACAAAATTGTTTTTGTTCTTATAAATACGAGTACTCGCCCTGAATCGAGTATTTGTTTCATTATTTTTAAAATTAAAAATAATATAAATATTATTTAGTATTTTTTTGAAAAATAAAAGTTGAAACTATAAATAACTGAATAAACTCAAATTCTATATGTACAATTTAAAAATACTGGAGCAATTCCCAGTACTCGACCATTTTTCAAATATTTGGAATTTGTCGAACACTAGACTTTTTTTGAGTACTCTTTTTCGAGTATGTACTCGTATTTTGAACTCCACTCGACTCAAAATAATTAAAACTCAACTCGACTCGACTTGAAATTAAAAAAACAATACCTACTCGTCCAACACTAGGTGTATGGTAATGGATTAAGTAGATAAACAGGTTCAGTAATACCAAGGGTGTCGGGACTTTGAACATATACCCCCCACCCCTGTAAGTACGCCACTGATTATATGTATGAGTGATCTAAAAAAGGAAAAAAAATCCATCTGAGGTAAGATCACTCGTTTCGCTTTCCTCGTCTTGACGCAGTAATGCGACTAGCGAGATAGTATATAAATTGTATAATGCATATACAGCGATGAATGATGAGGTGTATGCTCGGGCTGTATGCTATTATTATATACATTCGTATTATTAGTTATTACACATTTTTAAAGCAATGATAAATCATTGCATTCCAATTCGGAAACTATTCTGCAGATCGATTGTATGGTGTTTATAAGACGTCATTAAAATGTTAAGTGCTCATAAAAAGAATTTACGAGTAATAATTTTTAAGACTTACTGAATACGTATATAGTGATGAATACTATACAAGTATCTTGTACTATCTATTCAAAGATATTTTTAAAAAGCCAGTCAAGATATATAATATATATTTTTGGCCAGTGACGTATTTATGGGTTGTGGGGAGGTAATTCCCTTCATTACCATTTGTTGGATTTAAGTATTAAACCAATAGTTTAATCTTGTATATTTACGTAATATATTGAGTTCCTATTAAAGTGCGTCAAATATGGTGGGGTGGAGGGGAGGGGGTAAACCATAACACTGTGTTATAAAAATTATGTCAACCATCCTCTCAATAATCTTATTTATAGTAAAATAGATTGTACTTACTGAATTATTGGGAAGTATATATTATAATGTGCCACCCTTATTCCTTTAACTATATAGATACACAACGTTCATTTCTGTATTACTCCCCAGTCACCACCATCAAAATTACAGCTATTTTAGGCCTATTAAAAAATGATATGTGAATAATTGTAATAATGTGACTTAGTGAGGTACGGTCGTACGCTCAATTTGAGAAAATGCTGTGAGTAGCTTCCGGATGAGTAACCACCCGGTTTTTAGCAACAAATCCTTGCCACGCATACAAAATAGTGCTCCAACCAATAGCTCACTTTACACAGTACCAGGCTAATGACCTTAATAGTTGAAGCCTTAATCCAAATAAAAAACAATTGTAATAATATTAAAGATTTTGATTTCTGTTCCGTGATATGAATCATTTGAGATCAATTCTGTTTAAGTAATTTTATAGTTTTTACTGCTGTCATTTGTATTATTGTATAAGTATATTTAAGTAATTTTGGCTATTAATTTAATATTCTGTATTCACTATAGGTATACTATTTGCCTTCGGGGAGTTAAATAAATTATTATTACACCATCATTGTAATACCATTGACCAACAGACCGAATCAATTAAGTTAATATTTATTATTATAAACAAACATTCCTTACAAATAAAACAGTGATATAACCTTGGAGCCCTGCTGAAATGTACTTATACTAAGCATACGATAAAGTTAACCAGAAAAAATATGAAAAAGCATTAGTCCTTGCTCTAAACTTTACATAATATAGTCTATATATTTTAGTGAAATCATTTTTAAGGATTATTATATCCTTTCTATAAACATTTGAATAACTCAGAAACTACTTGTTAGAATTTTCATTTAGATACATCAAAATTATCAAGAAAACTATGCACTAAATACTTTTCGGTAAAAGGGGGGGGGTCATTCAAAAATCAGAAGTTTGTATCGACACGGGACACTCCTTAGAATAAGTTATATAAAAACAGTGTTTATAGGTACCTACACTTGGCAATTCTAAAAATCAGAATTTGAATAAGTACGCTATTAAAGAAAAAAATGAGGGTGAGCATGCTTAAAAATGCACTTTGTATATATACAAGGTATACACCATAGTATACATTATACATGATGATGTCAGTGATAAACGATCCCATAGACCAGCGGTTCTCAACCTTTTTAGTTGTGCGGTCCACCAATTTTGTAAAAAAATCTTTGAGGCCGACTAATAGCTCACCTATATACGAATGCATATAGTTTATAACATATATTATATACATATATTTATATATACATATTATACATAGTTATTAGAAGTAAAAGAATTTAAAAAACAATTGTTTTTAAGAAAAAAACTTTATTCAACTTAACACAAGATAAACAATTTAATGTGATTTTAGATTCTGAGTGGAGAGATGAATGTAGTGATTTTACAATGATATGAGTTTTTTAATTTTTTTTTTTTTTGTGCCTGTTATCATAAAGTGATTTCATTTTCTTCACAGCATTTTTTCTGGTAGGAAAGTGAATCCAGTTGGTACATTCGGGAGGTCAAAATTTGAAATTCCCAATAGTTTTCAAAAGCGATCGGAAAAACGGAAATTTTTATGCAAAACCAGTTTTTGAAAAAATCAATTTTGGTTTTTAGCGTAACTCAAAAAAAACTGACCATGCTTACATGAAATTTTCACTGAATGTTAGTGTTAGCATTTTCTATACACCATATAATTTTCATAATATTTTGACTCGTGTTGAACTACCTATTTATAAGCATATGACATTAATCAAAAAAAAATATTTTTGCTGGAAAGTCAAATTAAATTGTTATGAGCATTTGAAGTTGACATTTTTACAACATTGGATGTTCACTCGATTTCTCGTGTAATGATTTTCTTATTTTGTTGTAATTCAAAAACGAATAACTGTTGATACTTGAAATCTACACCATGTGTTTATTTTATCAATTCATATATTTGATAAAATTTTCAAAATATTTTGACTCGTTTTGAGCTGTTAACGGACATTTTCAATTTTCATTGTTTTAGTTTTTTTTCTATAAATATAATTTATTTTATTGGTTGAGTAGAAAAGCATGAAAATTGAATACAAGACTCTTGATATATTGCTACAGTAGCAGTTGAAAAATATTAAAAAAACATTACCACGTTTCTGTTTTATAGGTAATCATTTTAAGTTCAAATTTTGACAAAATTTCTCATATTGAAAATTGAAAAATGATTTTGTAATTGAAAATGTAAAAAATGTTCAACTTTTATAGCTAAGGATTGAAAATTTACAACAAGGTTCTACGCAAATAATTAATTCTGTAACCAAAACATATAAAAATAAACACACCTTTTTAATAGTTATTTTAAGTTCAAATTTAGACGAAATTACATGTCAACACAAAGAATAACGATTTTGTCATTTTGTTGAAATTCGGTTCCAAAATAGCACAATTTTAAATAAGTGTATGTAATATTTTTCCAGCATCAATGACAATTTAAGAATGATATTATGATTAATATAAATTCAACTTACTGGCTACCTATAGGCTATAAATAATGAGTAATAACAATATGAAAATCCTATACTGTCTCCGCTTAGAATAGTTTTTTGTACACAAATATACAATGATTTTATATCATTAAATTCAAATGTAATACTATCCATTACTCTCCTAGACACCTAATGTACAGCGGGGCGACATCCACTTACCCCCTTATTTTATGTCTCACTGAAACTATTGTTAACTGAGGGAGATAGTGTCATGGGTCTGTGGGTTCGAGTGGCTCGGTGGTAGAGCAATCGCCCCTGTAAACGAGATACCCCCTCTCCATTTTCGATTCCCGGTCCGTTGTTTCGGTTTTTAACGTTATTTCCCCTGGGGAAGTTAACACTTCTAGAAGTGCGGAAAATCTTAGTGTCTGGAACAGCATCAACACCATGTGTCTTGTTAATTCAGGCGGTGTTGGCCTTAATGGTGGCATACCTTGGTGTGGTTCCAGGTCAAATAGCTTCCAACAATGCAGGAGAGTTAGCTTCGCAAAGTGCAACAGTAAAGCTTAACCATCAGTAATTTTTTACAACTTTTTAATTTAACAATTAATTAATTGTCCTTGATCAAATATTTAAAATAAAAGGCTATTCGGTTATTTTATAGATTCTAAGAGAAACAATTTACAACAGAGCTTCAAAACGTTTTTATAACGTTTCGAATACAACGTCAAAAATAAATTCAAAAAACGATTGAAAAAGGATAACGGTTATGAAACAGAAATTATAAACGATTATAATTACCATCGAATAACGTAACAGAAAACAATATTAATCAATGATTGAAACATAACATTGCCAAAAAATATTTATATAATTTTAAGTTATAACTATTAGTAAATTATGTAATATAGTTATTTATGTAAAACTGTCACTAAATACTGAGAACCTACCTAACCAAAATAAAATAAATGTAAAAGAAAGTTTAAAATAACTATGAATATTTCAAAGAAAAAATAAGCATTATCAAATACCAATTATAATTTATAAATAGGCCTTCTTAGAAATTACCCAGTAACGCTGTTGGATATGTCGTGGCATTACCCGTAAGTCTGCCACATCAAAAATACCTTATTCAGTCAACACCGACGATCCATTGATAGTACTTCACATAAGTCGTCAATATTGACAAAAAAAATATGTTTTACGTGGTATTTGCGATGTGCATTTTTTTGCGTCTGTGTACTGTAAGCAGTGTATAGCGTACACGACAATTAATCGAAATAATGCTTTGGTTTTCAACTTCAGTATCTTTTACGACGGGAAAGGGAATCCAGTAGTTAAAATTCCCAGTGGTTTCCAAAAGCGAAGGGAAAAACAAAAATTAAATTTAAGGAAAAAAGGAATTTTTACACGAAATTGATTTTCGACAAAATCGATTTTGATTTTTGTTGTAAATCTAAACAAAATTATTGTAAATAGGTACATAAGATTCTCACTAAATGTTTAAATTAGAATTTTCTATACACTACAATTATCTAAATATTTTTATTAATGCTGAGCTATTATTATATAGGCATATGAAATTTTCAATTATTATTACTTTTTTTTAAATGAATGAAACTATTTTCCTTAAAATACATGGAAATATAATATAAGGTTTTCCGTAAGTAGTTAGTAGAAGTTAAAAAAAAGTTCAGAGTAAATCCACAACAATGGCGAATTCTCCAGCCATGCTCAGAATGCGCCGCATGCTTAGGAACAAAAATTTTATTAATAAAATTGCAAAAATTGTTTTGAAATCAATGATATATTACGTATTTTAAACAATAATGTCATCTATTTCTGTTATACTTATTTGTGTTTATCGTTAATGTAACATTTAATGACAGAGCATGCGGGAGATGTGTGCGCAAGCTATACGACGCTTGTCAGTGTCATCGCGCTGTGAAATACCTGATATTCCGAGACCTACTCTACTTGCAGCTGTAGTACTAACCACCCAGGACATGCTCCTTCTGTTGCGCTTTGTCGATGTCTTAATGACTTAATAGATACAATTTACGTGTACGAGTATATGACAATTTTTCTTCGTTTTGTTTTATTGTGATATTTTTTAATATTGTTTAGTTTAATAGTGTTTAGTACTATAATAATTGTATTATTTTAAATAATATTGTGGCTATCGTCGAAACGGAATATGTTATAACTTATAATTGATTTGATTTCTAAGCCTTTTTCAATGAGATCTTTTTCTGAAAAAAGTGAAATTATTAAAACTGGTAGGCTTTGTCCGGTAATCTCTAATATTACAAGTGTTCTCAATGATAAAAAAAAGAGAATATATTCAGGCGACATTTTAATACTTCACAGTATGAATGTATGATAATACTATTTGGTTGGTAAAACATATTGCAGATCTACTTAAGGTCAAGATAGGCTATCTTCTCTTGCAATATTATCGACTGAGAAATAAATATTAGAAGACTTAAAAATGAGCCCTGATTTTTACAATAAATTTGTTGGAAATGAATGAAAAATTGATTTCATTTATAAATAAAAAAAATATTAAGATAACCTATTTCAATTAAAAGAGTTAGTCAAGTCTCAATTAAAATTATTCAAGTATTATTCAAGTAAGTGCTATTGTATAACATATTACATTAAAGTCTTTTTTATAAATGAATACAAATTTGTGTATTATTTATTAATTATAAATTAAATAGAACTATAATACATTATGATAAATGAGCATTCCCATACATCGGAGTTAGTATTCGCCACTGATCCAAAATAATTTTTTATGAGTGATCTAAAGCTAGAACTTTGATGAAATTCGTAAAAATCACGAAAATTTGCAAATTATTTTGATTTAGAAAAGCATTAAAATATTTTTTTTTTAATCTTAGGTATGAAAATGTAATACAAGACTCCTTTAAAGTTTGTTTACCCTAAAAAAATATTAATTTATAGTTCAAATGTTTACAACATTTTAAATTTAAAATGTACAAATTATTTTGTAGTTAAAATTTATAAAATGTTCTACTTGAAAATGTAAAACAAGGTTGCACGTAAGTAATTAATTCTGTAACCAAAAAAATCCAAAATATATAAAAACACTTTTTTTATAGTTATTTAATGTTCAAATTTGGATGAAATTACATACTAAATAACCAAGAATAAAGAAGTAAGTTATTTTGTTGTAATTTAAAAATATTCGTGTGTACTTGAAACTTTTATGGTATATTATTATATTTTATACACACAATGACTTTTCAAATGTACATTTTGGCGAAAATGAATTTAACCTATACTGTAGTACTAATGCCTAATATTAAAATATCATCAAATAGGTATACTAATAGTAATATAATAGGTTGAAAACCGTCTTCACTCAGAATCGTTTTTCGTTTACAATGATTTTAAACCATTGAATAAGTCCGTTACAGTGCCTTCTAAAAACACATAAATACATAATTAAAAAAAAAAATTTGTCGTTTTTCAAGAATATGAATATGAAAATGAAACTACACAACTCGTATACTTTTGCAATAACTTTTGGGGAGGCTTAGTTAGATTTTGGAGACTAAGCTTTTCCAAGCTACCCCTTTCCCATTTCCGTATATGATCTAGTGTCAAGTACAGCTTCAACAGGCTTACTCTTGGTTAATTCAAGAGTAAGTTGCACCTAAGTGATGGAGCTGCATTCCGTAATAAAGGAATAAGAAAATATTCTAAAACATGAACATTTTGAAAACAATATAATATTTACTAATAAAAATGTATATCAACTAGTTTTTATGATAAGGAAATATTTTCATCTTATTAATTAAAATTCTAGGCAATATGTTTTTTTCCTGATAACCATACAGCAGAGAAGCCTCTGGGTGAACAATGCTACTCCTCAATCATCAAAAACCATATTTATAATTTAACAAAAAACTTTGAATAGGTTATATATTGTAAAAATAATCTATGGACATTATTCATACGAAAAACTACTAAAAAACGTACTTTTATGTATTTCATATAAGAGCATAAGACTACGAGAATGAATATATCAGATTGTAAACCATTTTACCATTTACAACTTATAATTTGGATAACGCTCTGCTGCACATTAGGTGTATAAAGAGTCAAGGTAGATGTGTTAAATTTGAATTCAATGATATAAAACTATTATACGAAAAACTATTCTGGACGAAGACTGTAATATTACGAAGTATATTATTGTGATTAAAGTAATTTATTTCACTATTATGCACTAGTACTACATTAGGTTAAATTTACCTGTAATATTATAATTCGTTTCAGACAAAACTATAAAAAACGTTGGGAAGGGTTCGATTCGCATGGAGATTATTATTTTATAACACTATTATGAGAACTGCATAGCGCGATCGGAGGATAGTTTGTTGCGGCCGCTATTTGGAGGCCGAAATAATAGTTTTCCATTCATCAATCGTGAACCGCAGCACAAAATATTATCATTCCTGAGGGTTCTCTGTGTAATGCGAGAAATTTCCGAATTCAGTCCCGGGCTTCTGAAAATGAACAAGTGAAATGAACGGGGGTGGAGAAACTATATCCGAATTCCGTCCCGGGTGTGGAGTAACTGTGTCCGAATTCCTTCCCGGCTATGTTCTTTTCTACAAGTTTTTTCAGTTTTTTGCCTTTATGGGCTAGATAACAATGTTTTTGTACGGTTGATGTTCTTTTTGTTACCAAATATGAAATAAGCTACTAACATCTTATTAACGAGCTTTTTCCTATCTTCTGGTAAAAAAAAAAATAATTAAAATAATAATTAGACATAAGGCTGTTTTGCTGGATTCTAAATTTTTAAACATGCCAGCAAAGCTGCCAGTCCTAAGTCTGGAAAAGATATGAAGGAAAATGTCACCACCATATCATAATTACTAACAGGTAATTAAGGGTCACGGGAGAATTTGGTACCAGCCGTAATGCGGATGGTGACGTTCCATTGGTCAGATATGCGGACTGTGGTCATATACTGACTCGGCCGATAGAAAAATTACTACCGCGAACACAGCTACTCAGTACTATGGGTAGTGGGTACTAATATAGTTACATGTAATGGAATATTTTGCAGCCTCACAGATAGATAATTTGCCCAGTATCTTGTATCTCGTTTCGAGGACGTATGTCGGCTACATCGTTATTCATTATAAATTGTTATTCTTATAACGACGATAATATAAATATTATATAATAATACTATATCCAATAAAATGACTAATTCTTATTAAACGACTGATTTGAGTATTTTCGTCTTCGTC